>NC_085009.1:27263420-27348420 GCF_963854185.1 Sardina pilchardus
ACAGGTTGTATTCGGGTTATTTATAACCTCCTTTATAACAAACTGTTGTCTCTAAAGGGTCCATATGCATCTCCGGAGCATGACCTACCTGTGTGATGTCGTCTCTGCCGTCCTCTGCTGCCTTCTGCCCCGTGTCCACCCCGTTCCTTCCTGTTAATGCCCCACTCTGTTCCCGGGGTTTCCCCCAAACTGCCCCAGTCAGATCTCATACAGCACTCTCATTCACAGACAGTTAATTACCCTGAGCAGAACTTCCTCCATTTCACACAGACATTTACATTTACAATGGGAGATGGCTACAGTGCTCCTGTATGTATGTAGGGATGTAATGGTATGACAATTTAACCTCACGGTAAGAGTGAGCAAAATGTTCAGGTTTTTTTTTTTTTTTTTTAAATGTGTGTTCAATATGTTCGAAATCCACTGATAGGCCTACACAAGTTATAATAGTTTTAAAAAGTGTGACAGTGTTTATTATGAAGGAACAGCGGACATATGATATCACCGATATACCTTAATTTAAACGTATTGACCTTCATTTAAATGTTTTACATTCTGACAATCTTATAAGTCTG
Source organism: Sardina pilchardus (assembly GCF_963854185.1). Lineage (NCBI taxonomy): Eukaryota > Metazoa > Chordata > Actinopteri > Clupeiformes > Clupeidae > Sardina > Sardina pilchardus. The sequence goes on from NC_085009.1 coordinate 27,263,996, forward strand.
AGAATCTATGAAACAAGATAAACAGACAGGTTGTATTCTTATTAATAACCTCCTTTATAATGGACTGTTGTCTCTAAAGGTATGCATCTCCAGAGCATGACCTACCTGTGTGATGGCTGAGCCTTGTTAATTTTGACAGCTAGAAGCTGTCATCAAGGAAAGCGATAAACTACTGTAGAGCGATTTAAGCGCAACAGACTTTATTTTCGCATAGACAACGCATCATACTATTCATTCATTACAAAACCATACGACACTGAAATTTGCCCTTTGAAAATAATTTAAAATACATAATTCATGAATGCTGTGTTTGCCAAAGAGAAAGTAATCATCTCCTATATGGCTATCCTAAGCCAATCAAATGTGTCAATATAATATGCTACATTACAGCAAATGCTGCACATGTACAGGAAAGGTGTTAGGCTATGTCCGAGATAGTCCATAAATTCAACTCTTCAACTTTCTAATCCACCGCTGATTTACTGCTGGACGGTGCTATGCCGCCTGAAAAACTAAACTAAGCGTAAACGAGTTCAGACTAGACGTGAGATTTGAGCGTATAGCACAGATCACGTTCACGTTGATAAATGCCATACTTTGCGAGGAAACAAGCATACGCCTGTTTTACGCCTGTTTTTGGTCATATACGCACGTTTCATAAATGAGGGCCATTGTGTTCATGTTGTTCACATCTTTGTTTAGTTCAACTGTGTCCCTTCACCTCAACTGTGTCCCTCTCATTTAACTGTGTTCATTCAACTCAACTCTGATAAACTGAGTCCCTGTTAGTCAAATTAATGGCTGTCTCTATCTACAAAGCATAGAACACAGACAACCACCATGCTGATTAAAGCCATTTTATTAGGAGATAGCACAGTAGCCCATTTGTGTATTGAATAAGAACATATTATTCATAATACATAATCAGAAATAGCCATGTCAGGTACAGTAAACATTCAGAACAGAATTCTACATTGTACAAGTAGACAGACAACCTGTTCTTTTGTGCCATCACAAAACATTTCAGTATTAAACTTTATTTTGACATTCTAGCATACTTTAAGGAAGAAGAAAATAATGACATTCTTTTAAAAATGTAATAGTAACATATGCAGTGCATGTGATAGTAGTTAATAATTCCTCAAGTCATAGTCACCTCAAGTGTCAGTGTAGCCTACTGTTGTTGAGACCGACCCAATACCCAATCTGCCCAAGTTTAGCGCTTTGTGCTGCTGAGTCTACTTCATTCAGTTCATTCAGTCTGGCAAAATAAAGATGGTCCTGATATGGCCTTGCAGCGCAGGAGAAACTTTCTGTATAGTCTGTATTCAGTCACCAACCTGAATTCATTTTTATGACATAAAATGAACATACGGTCCATCCTGCATAGAACTCTCAGTTTTGTCTTTCTGTTCCAACGTATCAAATGTTCATGGGATTTTCATAACATAAAATTGTTAGATTGGTGAAAGCTACTGAGACCACAAATAGTTTAGTTCAGTATCACTGGAGACTCAAGGTGTAGAGACTAACACAAATGACTCTGAATAGGAAGAGCATCATTTCATTGAGCAGTTTTTTAGAACAATTGTCAAACAGTTATGTTTCCCAAAAACAACAGCCCTAAATTCAGTATTAGCAAAACAGTCCTGAAAAAACATAGAACACATACAGGCCCAAAGAAACATCTTTCTGTGAAAAGTCTATTATTCCTTATTGCAGGTAAATGTGTGTAGGGGTCTGTAGGATGACAACATGGTGAACACAAAAGCAGTGAAACAAAAGACAAATGATTGACCAGGATTTTAACAGGTGAGACTTTTGTCTTTGAAAATGCAAGCGAAACCTGCTGAGCACTACTGACCTGTGTGTGCCATTTTACATCACATGACAAACAGCGTTTACAGCTCATTTAAATGGCGCTTCATCCTCTTCCTCCCTTCTTCATTCCTCTCCTTTTCTTTGAAGATCTTTCCATCTGGTTGCCTCATCCAGGTCAGTTTAGCGCCTGCTGGCATCCCACCATCCCTCAGTCTCTGCTGAATCTGGAGAACAGAACCCAAGCCAGTCAGAACCACCTCTGTTACATGTCTGTTCACAGCTGGCACACAGTCACCACGCTTGCGGTCTGAATAGGCCCTTACAAGTAGGGGTCTGGACTCACCTGCTGTAGGAAGGCCTTCTGCACGCTAGGGTCACTGATGTTCACATGAGAAGCTACCTGGAGTTCCACTCTCACAATCTGCCTCTTCACCTCTTTGGGGTCTGTACAGAACAACACACATGTGCAAAGTATACACATTCAGAAATGGATTTTTCATTTTTTTTGTTTTAAAGTCTTTGATACAGTATGTCTGAATATTGCTGAAGCTATAATTATTTTTTAATTGTATATGCTTAAATAGCACATCTACAAAAATGAAGGCATTGCTTCTATGCAAGGTTTTCTGCTTTCATGATTGATTTTAATAATCATATAGATACGATGAAATACTCTAGAAATGCTAAGGCTATGAGAACTATGGTACTGTATGGGACTTGTGTGACCTCAAAGGAGTAGTAGCCTATTGAGTTTTTTTTTTGGCCTGCCAGCCTGCCTATACCTATAACTCATGTATCCTAAATTAGTCACACCTGACATAACCGATAGCTCCTACTTGTCCTGGTTTGACAAGGTTTTGAACTAGAATGACCAGAAACGGTAGGTCAACAGTCTGAGTTACTTTGATGATGACAGCCTACGTTGTTCCACTGACCGCTGGGGAAAATTTCAACACACCCACTCCACCATCTTTAGATCATCAGCATTTCATATCTTGATCATCAGCAGCTCATAATCATGCTTGTTGTCTGTCTGAACCCCCATCAAGCAGAGAGAGGGAATAGTCTCAACTTACCACCATAGCAGATGAAGGGACTAGGATGGTGACAGTCTTCGTCTTTCCACTGACCACTGGGCAGAATTGCCGTGCACGCCACATCCAGATTATTGGGTTCTCCAGTGCTCCAGTGGCGGAATGAGGAGCTGCTGCCATCTGACCACTCCCAGGCATCTCTGAACAGGCCGATCCATGCGCCTTTCTTTCCTCTCACTTTATTTATTTGGTCATTCTCTGTCTGATTCCTCACACTGGCCAAGTCTGTGTGTTTCTCTCTGCAGTATCTCTGAGCATCTGCCCAGTTCTTCTCCTCATTAACAAACACATAGGGCTGTTTGGAGATTCCCCCTGTGGTAATGCATGGGTCATGGTTAACTGGGAATGAGTCTAAACTAATATCAGTATACATGGGGCCACCTCTGAAGCTCGTCTACAAAAGGAACCAAAGCTGCCATCTTTGCTCACATAGAGACATCTGGGTGTCAGTTGAAGCTAACTACCTACAGTATGGCAAGTTGCATTGCAAGTTAGCTCTGAGGGAACAAGAATCAAAGGCAGTCGAATCTAAGCAATCGAAGGCAGAGTGAGTGAAATTTCTGCATTTATGATTTCTTTGTCCCTGTGAGAGTTTATTAAGGTGCAATAACTCAAAAATAATTCAAAATCAAAATACTGGACCTCCTTATATAGGCAAAGATTGTAGCTTTGTTGTAGGCAAACACCATGAGGTTACACACTGATTTGTAGATCTGCACAGTTGTGGATGCATGTGTGTCTGAGAGAATGAACAACCTTATTCTCAATGAAAGAAGTTTGATTCTCACCATCATAGCAGATGATGAAATAATTGCGGCTACACATGTCATCGTGCCATTTTCCATCTGCTGCCTTAGACCACATAGCCACACACTCTTGACCACGTCCATCTGGTTGGCCTGGATCCCAGTTACTGAACTGTGTTTCATTCTCTCTGTAGAAAGCCCTGTCAGCCAGAGACCACTGCCACTTAGGACTGCTTCCCCTCTTCAGCCCAATCCAAGCATTTCCAGCACCTGCTTCCTGGATCGTGCTCTTCAGCTTCTCCATCTCTGTCATGTCATCTATGGTGGCGAGGTCAGTGAACTCCTCTCTGCAGTACTGCTGAGCTTCTGTCCAGCTCTTCTGCTCCTTCACCACATGGAACTGACGTGGCACAGAGGAGGAGAGACTGACCAGACCTGAGAGGAGAGAGGAGTACACACACACACACACACACACAGAAAGAGAGAGAGAGAGAGGAACAGACACACACACACAGATGCACACACCCATACAGAGACACAAACACACACATACATGTATACATACACACACACATACATTGCATAGTAGATAGAGTAAGTGTTAGAGAGAACTTCAAATGGTGGCCTACACACACAGACTACTAGTGCTTGAGCCAGAGGGGTCGGCCAGTACCATTTGAGGGGAATAATATCTCATAGTGATGGGCTAAGCCAAGTTTTGGATGGGGTTGAGTCCCCCAAACAAAGGTGATTTTTTGTCAAGGTATACCACCACAGAGTTTCAAAACAAGTGATAGCTTTGCATTGGTAGCTTTTTGTGTGTTATCACCTTGTCTATACCCTTATGAGGGGATATATTACAGGTGAATAGGCTAAAAATCTTAAGTAATATATATCACCACAAAACTTCCTTAATTTGATGTTTTTGTATTTTATGTGTACTTTTATTCAGTATTGTTATTTTTACACACACACACACACACACACACACACACACACACACACACACTGACCTGAGACCAGCAGTGTGCAAATGAGATGTAGAGTCATGACTGAGGACCTGAAGAGAGAAGATCAGTGTGAACCCGTTTTGTGTTGCAGTTATGGAAGTCTGCCACAAGGAGGTAGTGTTGCATTTTCTGCGCTAATCTGAACTTCCTGTTTGACTGCACCACCACCGTGACTACAAACAGCCCTTATAACAGTGAATGGGGTTTGATGTCTGACAGATATCAAGAAAGGAAACAAACATTTATAAATCACCCAATAAATGCATTAAAAACACATAAGGAATACAATTTAAGATAAAATAAGCAAATGAAATAAGAATAAACAAAGGAAAGACTAACGTTAAGTAAGATAAAGATTAAAATGAAGTGCATATAAATATGACAAAAAAAAAGAAAATCAGGAAGAAACCCAATGAGAACAGGGTGAACTTTAATTACGACTATTTTAATGTGTTGTAAACCTTGCTGATAGAAATAGGCTTGGTGGGCTGGTTAATGTAGCTGGCGAGGTTATAGGGGTGAATCAAACTCCGCTCCCTGTATGGTCATCATGTCCTCAACCTTGCCAGCTCCCACTACATAGCAAGGCCTGCCTTGCTGTTTTCAATGTCTCGCTCATAACTCAGTCTGTGGCTGCCTTTTGTTCTTTCACGTCAAGTCACATACTGTACACAGTTGCGTGCAAGAACCGTGTGCAGATAAAGCAGTAAAGTGTAGTAGTGACATCATCTGTGCAAATTTAGCATGTTAATGACCAGCCCTTCTTCAGGTAGAAGATACAGACAGGTTCCAGTCGTAGGATTTAAAGACACAAACGTTCTTTTGTGTGTGCTGCCATTAACATGCTTAATTTGCACAGATGATGTCACTACTGCACTTTACTGCTTCATTTGCACACTGCTCTCAGCTCGAGCAGTGTGCACTGCTCATTTGCACACTCCTCTCCAGGTAGTGCTCTTGAGCTCAACTGTGCATGTGACTTGACTTAAAAAAAAACAAAAGGCTCACGTCAGTGAGTAGAATTACATTTTTTTATTTATATTTTCTGATGACTTTAGCTCCCCTTCTGTGTGTGTGTGTGTGTGTGTGTGTGTTGTGTGTGTATATGTGTGGATAATCAGCACTTTTCTTTTTTTTTCTGTATGGCAATACTGGGCATTATGAAAGTATATATACAGAAAATGTAAATGTTTGATTGATTTACATCATGGTCAGTGTTTCACTCTTACTGTTAGAGAGCTACCTGCAAGTGTAGCCCAACTGTAGCAGATTATTCCAAATGCAGCTGTGTTTGGTGTTTAATATGGCAAAGATGTGTTAGGCCACAAAGGTGCCAGAAAAAAAAAACTTTGAATCAGCAGCACCATCCTATCAGAACCCTGTGATGCAGCTCTACTGTCCTCTAGACCAGTGGTTCCCAAACTTTTCAGGCTTACGGCACCCCTAAACATATCTCTCACCATCCACGGCACCCCTATTTTTTTTTTACTTTTTACTCAACCTCCTTTGTGCCATATTTGTACTTCATGCCATTTTCTTTAACCTTGTGATATGTTGGATAGGCCAAAACTGCTTTTATTATAGGCATTACTAAGATAAGGTGAAGTTAATATCTTTTTTTGTTTTATTCAAATGAACTACTTTCATTCAACTCATTTAATTGAACTTTTGAATAAATGGTGAACAGGATAACCAACTTGATAACCACCTGACCTCGGTGTGCAGTCTTAACCCATTTCACTGCAGAGGGCAGTGAATAACCGTGTTTGAAGGGGACGTGATTTAACGTAATTAACTATTTTTACGATCTGTTTCAATACATCCGTCTGGAGGCATCGTTTTTGCAGTATAGTAAGAGCCTCCCGATGCAACATGCAATGCGTCGCTACCATGGAAGGATTCTGTTGCATAGCTTTCGTTACAAAGCCTTTGACCCGACCTGTCATTGAGGCCGCCCCGTCAGTGGCAGTGCACACACTTACGCACATATCCCAGCTAAGATTATTCCTCAGTATCTGTCACCCTGAATATCTCATCTCCGGCAGCATGGTTGGTCAGTTCTTTGCAAAATAAAAAGTTATCTGTAAATTTGTCGTCATCGACATCTCACGTTAGCGAGCAGCTGGCAAAGGCCACTAGCATAAGTGGACTCGTATTTGAAGCGCAAACTTCCCCAATAGCCGTAGCCATCGTTAGCCCACGTCTCCCTGCAGACCAGGCATACTGGTGTGGGACACGTTACCTCGCCAGCCCAAGTGAACCCATACTGGAGGTAGGAGTCGTTATATTGCCTCACTTTTCTCTTTGCTGATTTGTGTCTGGTCAGATTCCGAGGTCTGTCCCTGTGGAGGTGCATGGCGTTCTCTTTAAAAACGTATCCATTGCGCCTATAACTGCACTCCGCCATACGGAATAACGAACAAAGTCACCGAACAAACAATAAGTAGCCTACCTACATACAGTACAGTACGATACAGTAAACTGTAGCCGATTGTTTGTGCTGCAAATACGTTTATGCAATAAAATGAATTTTGAAATGGATATTATGCTTTTAAAAATTTCATTAAATTATCAAGCCTTAGACAATTTTGCAGCACCCCTGAGCATGCGTCACGGCACCCCAGGGTGCCGCGGCACCCACTTTGAAAACCCCTGCTCTAGACTACTGGATCAGCACCATCCTATCTGAGCCCTGTCATTCAGCTCTTCTGTCCTGTAGACTACTGGATCAGCACCATCCTATCTGAGCTCTGTGGTTCAGCTCTACTCTAGACTACTGGATCAGCACCATCCTATCAGAGCCCTGTGATTCAGCTCTACTCTAGACTACTGGATCAGCACCATCCTATCAGAGCCCTGTGATTCAGCTCTAGACCTACTCCCTCTCTCAACCACTGCAGCACCAAGAAATCAGTCAGGAAAGAACGAGTTTGATTTGTTATTTCTAATTACTGCTGTCCTTTTTAGTGATAGCCTTGGTATATTCAAGAAAAACAAATAAATCATAATCTACCTGTTGAGCCTTTCTTTATAGACAATCATTTTATAGTTAGGCCTACTGTACCATTTGTGAATTTATTTAATAACTGATGCTCTCACAAACAATATCTATAAGCAACCATTCCCATAACCGTAGACTAAAACTCAAACCACCAACAGAGAAGGAACTCAACTAGCAGGGTTTAACCAGGATGACACTTGAAGCAGGTTGTTTACAGTCTAAACCAGAGCACACAGTTAACCAAATTCATAATAGCTTGTCCCAAGAATATCAAACAAATGGCAAAACTTCAGTTGTATTTCAAAATGATTAATGAATGAAAGAAAATGATTCAAAATGTGAACACACAGATGCAACGTGTACTGTATGCATTCAGGCAGACCGTTTAACACACGTCATTTACGGTCTAACTTGATCATTTGATGTTTTAATGTTAAATCATCATGACTAGGTATTTGACATTTTATCATTCAATGATGAAAAACATTATTATTTTAAGACATTCATATTTTTAAGCAGATATCTTGATACTTTTTCAAATATTGTGATTTAAAAAAAAACAAAAAAAAAAACACAGTTAGAGCTAAATCTGTTACAGTAAAAACCCTAATTAGGATGAACATTAGTTAACAGGGTCTTACCTGTCAGCTCTGGAGTTGTGTCTCTGTTGTCACCCCTTCTGGTTATGCTGTCTTTGTGACAATGGCACCACTGTGACTAGTCCAGCTGTACATTACTAATATGTTTCCCTCTATGCAAAACCACCTCTGCCACACCACACAGACAGACGTCACTGTTTTCTATGGAAATATAACTCTCCACCATATATCCTTCAACAACAAGATTTACTTACTGCCCAGCAAAGCCAACGTGCAGTATCTGCATAAAGTTCAGTATCCGGTTAAAAATAGAGATTACAGCAGTTGCACTAATGAAGTGGAAAGGAAGGAACACAATTAATCTATTCATGCCTTCGTATAAATGTTAAGGGTTATTTTCAGCGTCCTCCTGCATGTAGGCTATATGATTGTTGTTCACGGCGAATGCACTTTACAGCACAAGACAAATTTCCCCTTAGAGGGACAATAAAGTTTATCTTATCTTAATTACACACACACACACACAAGAATATAGAATACTGTTCACCATGATTTGCCTAATTCCTTCCAGTACCATAAACACCATACAGTGATGCTGTTGACTCTGGTGTATTTCAGAAATGCATATCATACAGTAGGTCTAAGGAAAGGGGCTGGCATGCAATGGCCATGTGAAACTCCTTTGGATTATAATACCATCCATATTAAAGTGATCGCCCCCGTACTCTTTCTTGTGTTTCTACATTGTGATGTTTATTCCAGTTGCACTGGAACTCCAGTTTCTGTGGGAATGCCATTTTGATATACCTTAATGTGTCTACCTTTCTTTGTGCGGCTTCAATGTAGAAATACTCTTGTTAAACCAACTGTTTGTAATACTTAAAGTGAATTGATTTGGCACAATTGTATGTAATTGATCGCGTTGCATTCTAGGAATATTGCCACCATGTTGGTAGCGTATCGAACATAATAATCCATTCATTCAGATGCAGAAGACAAGAAGCAGAAAATGTAGTGTTAGCGATTCTTTTCCTCTTGTGATCGTGGGTTGCGCTGTTACACACACCTACACAGCAACATACGACCAAGAAGGCAAAAACTAAGTAACAGGAACACACTAATAGGCAGGAGTAAATCCTTACAAGGCGCATAGTAAACTAAGGAGTGAGGCTGCCAACATGGCTGCCCGCAAAGTTTTCACGTCAAGATCCCGAGCCCTATTCCCCATTGTCCTGCGTTCGCGTCGGGTTGTTTTACTATCTAGAACGTGCATTAACTTTGTACAATTGAACGGCGTGTCATCCATTATCCCTTACTCGTTCAACTCAACTGTGTCCATGAAACTGATCTCTGATCAACAGCATCCCTGTTAGTGAATTGATGGCTGTTATCATAAATGAAGCATAAGAGAATACAGACAACCAGCATGCTGATCAAAGTCATCTTTATTAGGAGTTCGCACAGTAGCTCATTTTGTACTCTACGTATTGAATGAGAAATGTTCATCGTAATACATAATCAGAAATAGCCATGTCAGGTACAGTAAACATTCAGAACAGAATTCTACATTAACCAGTAGTCAAAACTTTGCTTTTGTGCTGTCAAAATAGGACAAAAACAGAACAGAAAACATTACAGGTTTAAACTTTATTTTGGCATTCTAGCACACTTTCTAGCAAGAAGAAAAGAATGGTATTCTTTTAGAAATGTAATAGTAATTAGATAGATAGATAATTGTAGATAGAACTTAAATAACTAAATTAATATTTTGTTAGTAATACCCACAGTGGTGTGTGATAGTAGTTAATAGTTAGTTAGTTAGTTAGTAGTACCCACAGTAGTGTATGTGATAGTAGTTAATAGTTAGTTAGTTAGTAGTACCCACAGTAGTGTATGTGATGGTAGTTAATAGTTAGTTAGTAGTACCCACAGTAGTGTATGTGATAGTAGTTAATAGTTAGTTAGTTAGTAGTACCCACAGTAGTGTATGTGATGGTAGTTAATAGTTAGTTAATAGGACCCACAGTAGTGTATGTGATGGTAGTTAATAGTTAGTTAGTAGTACCCAGTATGTGATAGTAGTTAATAGTTAGTTAGCATTACTCATAGTATGGAGTACTCATAGACTGGTGAGCATCCATGGCAGCTTTAAGATCCCGAGGAGTTTCTGCTCTGCTCTGTACTGGGGATCCAGTCCTATTGCTCTGTAGGAAGACGTAAACAAACACAAATTCGCAAACACACACACACACACACACACGTGTAGACCGAAGTTAAAAGAAACACTGCAACATACTTTTTCCTCTATTGAAGCTTCTTTTTCCAAGACTAGGCTTAACCCATGTACTGAGACACACACACACACACACACACACACACACACACACACACACACGTGTATATTGAGCAGAGAAATACTCACCCTCAGTGGTGCAGATGAAGTTGAATTTGTCGGTCTCTGTCAGGTTGCTGACCCACTGCCCCCCTCCAGACTCCACTGCTCCCACTCTGTGTTCGCAGGACTCAGCTTGCTCTTGTCCTGGGGTCCAGTTGCTGTAGCAGATGGTCTCTCCACAGACCCAGAACCAGCCCAGGCCACAGGCGTGACGCAGGCCCACCCACACGTGAGCAGTGGAGGCTCCTTTAGCCCGCTCACTCACCCAGCGCTGGACCCGCTCAGACGTCACAGACACCAGGTCCACATGGTGCTCTCGGCAGTACTGCAGCGCCTCTGTCCAGGTCTTATTCTCACGGACCAGAACCAGCTTGTCTGGAGAGAAAATACAGTGAGAGAATACTGACTCCTGCTCAGTGCTGGAGTCCTTCTGAGATTCTCATTTTATCTGCAGTATTTAAATATGCTGAGTGGCCACATATGACAGAGACAACACCATCACAGAGAGGACCACCATTAGGAACTAGTATCACCATTACAGAGACAGCACCATCACAGAGAGGACCACCATTAGGAGCTAGTACCATCATTACAGAGACAGCACCATCACAGAGAGGATGACAAAACACCAAGACAGAGACAGTTCCATCACAGAGAGGACCACCTTTAGGATCTAGTACCACCATTACAGAGACAGCACCATCACAGAGAGGACCACCTTTAGGATCTAGTATCACCATTACAGAGACAGCACCATCACAGAGAGGACCACCTTTAGGATCTAGTATCACCATTACAGAGACAGCACCATCACAGAGAGGACCACCTTTAGGATCTAGTACCACCATTACAGAGATAAATCCACTAGGCCCTGAGACACTGTAGCAGGCCCACCCTTCCATCTTCAGGTCATCAGCACATCTGCTCAGAAACATCAGCAGGTCATGACAGTGACCCACCTTCATAGCAGATGAAGTGACCAGTATGATCACATTCTTCATCAATCCATTGGCCACTGGATATAATTTGAGTGCACGCCACACCTCGATTATCGGGCTCTCTAGTGTTCCAGTAGCGGAATGAGGAGCTGCTGCCATCTGACCACTCTGACCAGGCATCTCTGAACAGGCCGATCCAGTTCTGATTATGCAGCTCTGAATGGGCACGTCTATCTCCACTAACTGCCTCTATCTGGTCATTCTCTGTCTGATTCCTCACACTGGCCAGGTCTGTGTGTTGTTCTCTGCAGTATCTCTGAGCATCTGCCCAGTTCTTCTCCTCAGTAACCAGCACATAGGGATGTGTGGAGCTTCCCCCTGTGGTAATGCATGGGTCATGGTTAACTGGGAATCGGCACAGATGAGTGAGACAAACTGTTTAGTTGCACACTTTGGCTGCCTGTATTCATCATGAGTAAAGGGCCATTCACACCAAGAACTATAAACAAATATGGCTCTCGTTAGAACCATCTAATTAGATCAATTAGAACTCATACTAGCCTATATTAGCCATCACATTCATTAACACGAGGAGAGAATTTTCTTATCGTTGGTCGTGTGGATGCTTTTATGGTTATGGTTATAGTTATCGCTCTTGGTGTGAATGCTGCTTAAGTCTGAACTAATGTCTGTGTACATGAGGTAATTACACACAGATTGGTAGACCTGCACAGTTTGGATGCATGCATTACTGAGAATGAATAACTTTGTTCTGAATGAAAGAAGTTGGATTCTCACCATCATAGCAGATAAAAGGAAAGCTCTTGCCACAATTGAAGTCATGCCATTGTCCATTTTCTCTCATAAGCGCCACACACTCTTCATTATTTTCATTTGGTTGGTTTAGGGCCCAGTTCCTGAACTCTGCTTCATTCTCTCTGTAGAAATACCTATTGGCCAGAGACCACTGCCAGTCTCCCCTCTTCAGCCCAATCCATGTACTTCCAGCACCTGCGTCACGGATCAGGCTGTTCACCTTCTCATTCTCTGTCATGTCGTCTATGGTGGCGAGGTCAGTGAACTCCTCTCTGCAGTACTGCTGAGCTTCTGTCCAGTTCTTCTCTTCCTTCACCACATGGAACTGACGTGGCACAGAGGAGGAGAGACTGCCCAGACCTGACACACACACACACACACACACACACACACACACACACAAATGACCATAAATGAAGTCCACTCATCAGACACTGGGTTGGCTGAACAGCATATTAGGTGTGTATACAAACAGTCAGTATGCAGTATGCACAGTAGGGCTGGGCGATTATACGATCTCAATTTGTGATCGCGATCAAATTGAGTTCGATCACGGTGATCAGCTGTGGGTATACTTTCTCGATCACGTGCCTAACATGCTGCAGCAAAGTGCACGACAACCATCACAACCCGCTTTCCTGGCACCGCACTGTCTGCATGCACCCAAAATGTTCAACAGTGCGCCTGAAAAAAATTCTAGGTCGCACTGGTGCGCCTGATGCAGCTCGGGTGAAAGTATATTTCTTTCACAAGTTGCCATGTAAACGTGGCTGCTAGACTATGCGTGCAACTTTACCAAACTGGAAGTAAACCCTCTCTCCTAGGACCGCGTTCTCTCGCTCTCCCTCTTTCTCTCTCTCTCTCTCTCTCTCTCTCTATCTCTCGTGCGCGTCGCGCTTAATGAACACCCCCCCTCGACATGTACATTCACAATCGTGAAATCAATGATGTAGGCCTATAGAAGACGACTAGCGAAATCATAATTAAAATCCGGTTAGCATCATAGCATACTGCACAAATTTTATTAAAACTCTTGCATTCAAGTTGACTGATCATCTCAATGTTTTCCAGCTCCAAGACTCAAAAGGGCCTGTCCCAAGGAGAAAAAGTATTGGCCTACCTTGAAACTTAAACACACGTGGGGAAACTGAACAGTCCAACCAGTATAATAAGCTAGCCAACTAATGCTATGCTACTTTGTTTACAATATTTTGAGGCTTCAAGCCGACAGCTGAATTAAAGAGGCGGAGTTGTAATATGAATAGTCATGAATGTCATGAATATCCGAAATTTCAGTAGGCCTATGTAGAAAGCATTATACAGTAATAATTATATATATGTATGTATATATATAATTATTTATAAAGATCATGCATATTCCTTATATATTGTGTTTCAAATAAAGACAAGCTTTTTCTACGCCTTATTGTTAAAAAATCATTCACATTATTTACATATGAAAGGAGTGCGATAAAAGGTGTCCTTTTGGCGTTAAAGGCGATGCAATGAAAAATGTGGGTGCACCTACATTTTGTGCTGGTGCACCTAAAAAAAAAAGCTAGGCGCACCGGTGCAACCAACGCAAAAAGTTAGTCTGGAGCCCTGACCCTATGAGCCCGATGGATGCAAAGTGCGTCAGATAAAAAAAATCGTGATTAAAAATCGAGATCGTTCAATATGGGAAAAATAATCGTGATACATTTTTTTGCCATATCGCCCAGCCCTAATGCACAGACACACACACAAACTCATTCATTCACACACACACACACACACACACGCACACACACACTCATCCACAAAAATACACTAACCTGACACCAGCAGTGTGGTAATGAGAAGTAGACTCATGACTGAGGGCCTGAAGAGAGAAGATAACTTGAGGACAAGTGATCACTTTTCAACAAAAAGAAATTTCAACTCCATCCATTACCAGCAATTTCATATGTCCAATTTTCCATTACTCCACCCTCCCACCCCAACAGAATGCATGCACACACACACACACAGCTGTATGCAGACACACTCACACACTCCTATATGCTGACACACTCACATACACACACACACACAGTGACACACACACACACACATACTGTACACACCTGTATGCAGACACATTCACACACACTCCTGTATGCAGACACATTCACACACACACACACACACTCCTATACTGTATGCTGACACACTCACACAAACTCCAGTATGCAGACACATTCACACAAACTCCAGTATGCAGACACATTCACACACACACACACACCTGTATGCAGACACACTCACACACACACTCCTGTATGCAGACACACACACACACTCACTCCTATATGCTGACACACTCTCTCTCTCACACACACATTTCTGTATGCAGACACATTCACACACACACACACAAACACAAACACACACACACACACACTCCTGTATGCAGACACACTCATACACTCACGGCTGTGTGTAGACACACACACACACACACTCCTGTATGCAGACACACACATAATCCCCCTCCCCCCCCCAATCCACCTGAAAAGGCATATCCTTTTAAAAACATGCTTTTACATTCAACAGGGCAGTGTTAATTTCGTCAGAGGAGACAAAGAGCCCGTTGTGAAAGACACGAGAGACACAAACCCCAGGGAGTAACTACTGTGTATACAGTACACGGCAATAAAGATGTAAAATAAGTTCCAAAAGTGCAACAGTTTGTTCCTGACAGATGTCCTTCTGGCTGTGCAAGTTGAATGCCTCTGGACCAGTCCAGAATCATTACATGCAATACTTGACCTCATTTAAGCAATAAGCCCCGAGAGGCCGTGGGTTATACCGTATAATCGAACAGCTAAGGGGCGTTGTTAGGCACAACGCGAAGCGGAGTCAGCCACTCTATTTTTTCTGCTAGTTTTGTGGTAGCGCATTACTATAGAACGAAATGCGGTCAAGGTGTGAATTTATCATGATATTTACAACGGCATCGAACGCGATTCAGCCAATCACAATCAAGGACCGGAACTATCCGTTTTATAAATAAAGATACACAATAATAACTGTATAACTGTAATCATGTTGTGAAATAAAATGTACTCCACCTTACAAGCACAGTGGTCAGTACCTGGAGGTAGGTGGGGAGGTCTAACCTGTTGGCCTGTTTGTCTGTCCTCTTGTTCAAATAAGTGTGTTATTTTCCTTATCTACTGCACCATTACATAGATAGATGTGTGTGTGTGTGTGTGTGAGAGAGAGAGAGAGTGAGAGAGAGAGAGTGTCTGCAGGCCTGAGTGGTCATATATTTGCATGCTGTTTTCTTTAGTTCTGCTTTAGCTTGGTTTACTTCTGCTTACTGATGCTTACACACACACACACACACACACACACAAGAATATACAGAGTAGATGCTTATTGGAAAACAGGTGAGAACATGCAGGTCAAATGTGTCGTTACTTATTCTAAAACAAGCTAAAATGCATAGGCCAACAACTGTCCGTGACTGCCTCATTCCACTACAATGTGTCTTACACATACAGTACACACACAATGGCACACACACTTATCACTCTGTTTTCTCCCTCTGTATAAATACACAATCAGAGAGAGACATAGCCTATGTATGTGCATATACTGTCCCAAGGCATGTCCCTAGCAATGTCCACAGGCACATCATAATCACAACCATAGAATTCTGAAGGAACAGCGGACATATGATATCACCAATATACCTTAATTCAAATGTATTGACCTTCATTT
Source organism: Sardina pilchardus (assembly GCF_963854185.1). NCBI lineage: Eukaryota > Metazoa > Chordata > Actinopteri > Clupeiformes > Clupeidae > Sardina > Sardina pilchardus. The sequence goes on from NC_085009.1 coordinate 27,280,163, forward strand.
AAATGTTTTACATTCTGAGAATCTATGAAACAAGATAAACAGACAGGTTGTATTCGGGTTATTTATAACCTCCTTTATAACGAACTGTTGTCTCTAAAGGGTCCATATGCATCTCCGGAGCATGACCTACCTGTGTGATGTCGTCCTCTGCTGCCTTCTGCCCCGTGTCCACCCCGTTCCTTCCTGTTAATGCCCCACTCTGTTCTCGGGGTTTCCCCCAAACTGCCCCTGTCAGGTCTCACATACAGCGCTCTCATTCACAGACAGTTAATTACCCTGAGCAGAACTTCCTCCATTTCACACAGACATTTACATTTACAATGGGATATGGCTACAGTGCTCCTGTGTGTATGTAGGGATGTAATGGTATGACAATTTAACCTCACGGTAAGAGTGAGCAAAATTATCTCGTTTTTTTTTATTTATTTATTTTTAAAAAAAAATGTTCAATATGTTCGAAATCCACTGATAGGCCTACACAAGCTATAATAGTTTTAAAAAGTGTGATAGTGTTTATTATGATACAAAAAATATGGGCAAATTGGGCCCCCCAATTGACACTATCAGTAATAGTGAACACTGTGTGATCATATACAGCAGTGGTGATAGTCTCTGCTGAACACATGCCGAAATTATGGCTTGTCATGTTTTTATTTCATATTGTTACATTCATAACCTTTATATATTTAGTTAATAATGCATAGTAAATATTCATCAACACTCTGCATAAAATAAGGGGAGCCCAACTGAGATTATCACCCTGCTGATATTAGTTAATCAGTGGGCTCTAAGATTAACGTTAGCCTACAGCAGTAAAAATCAAGCATGTCCAATAAACATTCTTGGATTAATTTGGGCTTTCAGAGGAAATGAGAATTACATTTCAAATGAAAATCCTCCTACCATGAACACACAAACCACTTAAGAAAACGATGACACGCAAACTGCAATTCATTGTCGTTGTGTAGGACGTTGAACTAACTAGTAAAGCAGCATGCATGTCTTGCAGTAAGAAGATGCGCCCTCTGGTGGACAACCACGTAATGACAAAACTGGTAATGTAAATGAAGGATCAATCTTCGGGTTTCCTTTATTTAATTAAAAAATATTTACCGGCCGTTATAAATGCCAATACCGATAGTTTTGAAAATGCCTAATATCGGCCTGCAGATATATCGGTCGGGCTCTAATACTGTAATAAACCAACAAGTATTTAAACTATGCTGGTGTGATTCTACTCAACATGTTTCTAAAAACCAAGTGTCCATGGCGTTATGATATGCACCAGCCACGGTTTGCATGCCAAACATTCCAGCAGCAGTGGGTTCCAGAATTCATGGACTGTTACTGACCAGCTTCCTCCAGCTCCTCTACATTGTATTCCCTCAACCTTTCAACACTCTAAGAGAGCTGTGCAGACAAGTCTTCGCAAAACTACTGGAGCAAAGTGTGGTGGACAGATACATGTTCACCACATTACAGATGTGTTTTTAGTTTTTAGTAACAATTAATGTAATGCATCTTTTAGTCTACCATCTAACTGGAGTTTTGCAATTGTGCTTTTGAGGTAGATCATTTGTGCTGCGTTGCACCCTTCACCTTCCCCGCTTGCACCCCAGACATGCTGGCAATCTCAGTGGATAGAAACAGGAAGATGTATCAGCTCCTTGTAGACAGCAGTGAAGGAGACTTCTAGGAGGACCATCAAGTTGGATGAAGAGGGCATGGAGGTTTTGGTGTGTCAGCATGGTTTCTTCCTTAAAGCGCTTAAGATGTTCAGAGGTGAGATTATGGATTGTATCAGAATGACCATTTGTATGTAGCAATTCAGGCCCCGTACACATGTAGCCGGGTATCTGCTTAACCGAAGGTATTTGTCTACATTTGGACATCCACATGACAACGCATATAACCGAATGTTTAAAAAACCTCCAGGCAAAGTGGAGATCTGCGAATTCTCAGTTTATAAATTGACGTGTAGCCAAAGATAACCGGAGATCTGCGGTTTCGAACGCCAGAATATGTGCCAAAACCACAACAAATCTGCTCTGACGTCAAACGTGCGACTTCTGTTCACTGCAGAAGCATGGATCTGAGTGCCTTGAAACCGCAGATGTTAGGTTATGTGTGGAAGGTTTTTCTTACCCAAAACGAGGTAATGTGGATAAAATTATTTTATAAACGGAGGGGGGGGAAATATTCGGCTTTAAAAATACCCGGCTACGTGTGTACATAGCCTGAGTAAGGGAAGGGTCCCCCCTTCCAATATGTCATAGCGATCTGTGCTAGCTCGCACAACCTGCTCGATTTAGGATATTAGCCAACTTGGCATTCAGGTAAGCTGGACACAGGAGCACATACATCATCTTTTTCTGTCCTTTAGTAATGAGAAATAGAAGAACTCGTGTCCACTATTAAAGCAGTTCATCATTGAGTCATTTTTTGTCCTTTTTCAATTTCTATTGATATAGCACTACTGAGCGGGACATTGCTTTTTTTTTTTTTTTTAAGGTGGTAGCGAGAGAGCCGGAGTGTTTGGTTATTCTAGAATGCTTGTGCGGACACCTGGATACTATCCTGCTGCAAGCCCAGCCACTGCATCAACAGGGATGCCTGGTTGACCACGTTATGATCTGACCGCAGATCAGATCAATTTATGTCTAGATTTACCCTGCAGACACACAGGCTACAAGAGACAGCGACAAAACGACAAGCTGCCGTTCATTTTTCAATGGGAGTGAACGTTTGCCAGCGACAGGCGACGAGCTTGCCGCTGCCGCGAGCAAGGCAGGGCCAAAATAGACAAGAGGGCTATTTTATGCAAATGTTGAGCGAAGCGACAAAGCGACTGCCAATCGGAGTGAAGGAAGCGTGACGTTCCTTGTTTGAAAGTAAAGTTAAACATTTTATCCAAGCTGGCGGTGCTAACTAATCGAAGCCAGTATTTCTGTACTAACAAGGGCCGCGTTTCCCAAACACGTTAAGAAGCTCTTAACGCCAAGATCTTCTTTGGAGCGCTCTTAAGAACGCTGTGAAAGAAAAACGTGTTTCCCAAAGTCGCTCTTAGCTTAAGAAGATCTTTCACTAAGAAGGAAACGCACGATCGAGCTGACCCACTCTTAACAGCCTTCTTAGCGATCAAATGCTCAGTGATCATAGCCTGCCGCTAGGGGCACCTAGATTTCTAGGCTTTAGTGATCAAGCTGCGTCAGGGAAATGTGTCCTCCACTTTTTTAAATAATAAAACAATTTTCAATGTTGCAATGCACTCGTGGATGTGGACCACTGGCGCAAGAAACATAGACTTAAAAAAATAATATTTAATTACACGTTTAGGTTTTCAACACATCTGCATATGAGTTTATAATACTTCACATACAAAAGACATCAACAACCCTGTGGCATTCCACGGATATCAAGGAAACAGATGTAATTGAACTAAGAACCTAATCCAATGAGGCTTCACCTGCTACAGTAGCCTACTCTAGGCGTTGCCAAAGTCCGCGATGTAAAAGTCCGGTTTACATTAATGCATAATATTATGTGCACCCCACTCGCAGGCCACATGGGCTGGAGGGTTACATCTTCTCGGATATTAATAAAGTAGACTAGCCTACATCACATGCCTACTACCACACTATCTATAAGAGAGATGGGATGCGTCTTGCATGAGTTAATATATGAATGGCCTGAGCTAATAAAAAATAGACCTAGGATATATTGATAATCACCCTGTTTTATCAGTTTGAGTTTTTTGGCAGACGTAAGGAGCCGCGACCACACAGCCCAGGCTGCAGAAGTGCCGCAAGAGCGCAGCAAATTATTTTCAGAAACAATAATTAAGCTCACGATATTCACAACGGCCCAAAACGTTAACGGTCTACGCAGGAATCCTCCCGAATCTCCCGATTAGCCACCCGGGCCTGCACACACACACACACACACACACACACACACAAACGCATGCACGCACACACGATACATGCGTAGCCTAATTGCACCTGTAGGGGGACCACGGGGCGCTGCGTGTGACTTGTGCGCTTATTGGGGTGGGTGATCGATTTGCCTGGCATCGATTGATTCAGTTTCAGCACCACCGAGGTGAACAGCTCTCGTTAAGAACTTCTTTCGAAGCTTCTTTGGTTTGATCTTAAGGTTCTCCTAAGAAGGCAGTTAAGAGCGCGTTTGGGAAACACCCGTATCTTAGCGCTCCTTCTTAGCGATTCCTTCTTTGGAGCCTTCTTAAGTCCTTAACACTAGAAGCGCCAAGCGCCGGTCATTTGACCGCTGACGCGTATTCCTAGAAGCGCCGTGGGGGTTTGACCTAGATATACCTAGAACTGCCGGGCTGCGGTCATTTGACCGCAGCGATTACAAAAAAAAAAAAATCTTTTCACTCGATTAAATTCCAGGACCCTACGTTCACGACTTTTCCTAAATACGCGTGTTTTGTCACCCAGAATTTTTACATGATCAAAAGCACACCGGTACAAGCTAGTTTAGAGCTATTTTGCGCTCACTTATGTGACAACACTATGTTGTCTCGCGTTCGGCCATTTTTGTTCAGGCTGCTATTCTCTTTTCTCACAGCAGATGTCGCAAGGATTTCCTGTCAGTCGGGCATGAGAATAATATTTTACCATAAAACATATCGTTTATATATGTGCAACATGTATTATATATGTGCTTTATTTTAATAACTATTTTTCATTTACATGGCATAGTCTATGGAGGCGATTTACAGTGGTAAAATGCGAGTTTGTTTTGAAAACGTTGCGACAGGCCTACATGTGTAATTTTCGTCGTAGCCTATTTATGTACGTAGGGCGCGTATGCCTACGTACATTCATAGTTGTACATCTTATCTTCTATTTGTAGGCTATCTTTTAAAGCTCAGACTAATGTATAAGCATTTTCTTACATATTTGCTGGACTGACTGAGTTACGTCAAGTCAAGGACCTATCCTAACACACTTGTTGTATAATGTCAATTGGCGCAGCGTTAACACTCCTGTCTGCAACGCCGGAGATCCGTGTTCACATCTCGGCAGGAGCGAAGTGCAAAATCTTATATCGATAGAATTTACTGACCGTTTTTCAACGTCGATGAACAATTATTTTTTGTTAATGGTTTTTAATAACAACCTATCTGAAATAAACGGATGAATCGCAATATGTTTAGGCCTACCATTAACGAAAAATAATTTCGCCAGCCAATCATTTTCTGCCGCCAACTGACAAACTTTGACAAAGCCAGTTAGACTTTTTGCATCTAAAAATAATTATATCATAGTGGCACGCGAAAAAATAAACGATAGCCTAGAAACTAGGCCTACATGAGATTTTCCCACTGGACACACCACATCAGTGCTCGTTGCTACGACACACAGGACTCCCAGTGAGTTGACGACCAATGAAAATGACATGGGGAAAAGCAGCAAACAAAGTAGCCTGATTTTGATCTCACCTTACATAGGCTACTTTCCTAATTCCTACGTAGGGCTACTCAGACTTTTGTTAAATCGTCAGGGCCCGGTTGCACAAACACCAAAACCAAAGATTGATGATATGAACCAAATATTCTGGAACAGATGGATTTACAGCATTGAACGTGATAGGCTATTAGCTAGCCTACTGATGCGACTTCCACCGTTTCCTTTCCAGAGATTGCTGCGCTGTTCACAACGCAATGAACGCATGCAGTCTACATTGAAGTGAAACGTGCAGAACGTTGTCCAAAACAATACAATAACATTGTGTGTTGATATCTAATACAATATACACATCTGTAGACATGAAGTGGCAACTAGGGTTGCAAAGGGGCGGAAAATTTCCGGTAAATTTCCGGAAACTTTCTGGAAATTTCCCATGGGAAGTTAAGCTGGGGAATTTTGGAAATATTCAAAATGGGAAACTTTTATGGAATTACAGGAAATTAGGGAATTAATGGGAATTTACGGGAATTTTGTTTTTTACTAGCAGCTTACATTAGCTAGCCAAGACTGCCGTGAACACTGGCTGAACTCAACTTGTTACAAAAATGTTTAATGAATTTATTTTAAGCCTCGGTTGGCCAAAAAATACCGACATTACATTCATGTATGACCCCAAACCTCACAAATTGTGATTATTTTAGAAAGTGCCAAGCTAAATCAGACCAGTAGCCTAATATGACCATATGATTATTAACCATCCCATTAGAGATGCAAAATTACGTTCTTCCATTTGCATGAGGACAACAGTGATGACACGCCAAGAACTGGGCGACTCTTTTCGCAAACTTCCCCCAGTTTCCCACCAGTTATTCCCACATGAGATAATGTTTGCAATGACATTTTCACCGGGAAAATTAGGTTTCCTATATGTCTAGTAGCCTATGTTGATTGTTGTGTGCATGTAATCGACCTGTGTGCAGGGTAGAAATTCAACTGAATTTGCACTACATCAGGTTGTTTTAACTAACATTATGCTGAAAGATGGGTTTTTTCCAAGTACATTAAGGTCTTTGTCTTGCCAGATACAACATTTCCAGTTTATTCCCATTAATTCCCATTTATTCCCGTTAATTCCCGTATATTCCCGTTAATTCCCATGGAAAGTTTCCAACTTTGAAAATTCCCGGAATTTTGCAACCCTAGTGGCAACTAAAGCCATTATCAGTCATGAAAACTGTGGCGGCTGCATTAAGGTTTTGGCTGAGCCAGCTAGCCAGCCAACAACTTCATTAGCCAGCCGTTCTCAAAGCAAATGGCTTCGGGGTCTATACAACACACTATCCATTGCAGCCTATTTGAAACCGATCATCCCCCTCCCCCATACACTCGTCTAGGATACTTAGGCTACAGATATCACCGAGGCATTGAGGAACTGCCTCCCCACCCCCACCCCATCTATCTGTCCCCTGCATAGACTAGGCTGTAATCTGGCTGTTTAGGCAACCCGTGGAAGAATGCGCAATCATGTTTCATCGCATATGCGCGTTTCAGAATGTTCGAATTCGCCAGCGTGCGTGTAGTTATGTGAATCGAAAAGAATATAAATATAGCCTACTTTATTGATGCCTTGTTCAAAAGAACTTCCGTCAGGAATAGGTTGAGGATCAAACCAGCAACCCTTGGGTGATCAAGCCGAAGCTCTAACCAGTGAGCTACGACTCTGCTTGTTAGCTAGGAGAAAATGTGTGTCTCAATGCTGAATCTCGAATTCACATAGAAGTTAGCTTAAATTGTAGAAACAATAGGCCTAGCTTTTTTTTCAGCAGACATCGCAAACATAGCCTACACATTCGCAAAACAGAGAATATCATTCACTCATTATTTTAAATTATGCTACTTCTCACGCCTATGCCTGCTCAGCATAGCTCTCTCTATCTCCCTCCCTCCAATGTAGCTAGACCCTAGATCTTCTCCCTAAATGAATGAAAGTTGTTTTAGAAAGTAGCCACGGTAGCCTGTAAAATGCGGCATGAAATCCTGGCTACTGTGTAATTGAAACCAGACTATTAGGCTCTTTGTTCCAGGTGACCAGGTCCGATCATTTTCGGCAGCGCGAACATAGGCTACCTATTAAATGAATAGAAGTGAATTTGGGGAGTGAATTAGAACTAGCCACATTCACTTTTAGAGCATTTTAGTTGAAAGTCAAGTTTGCTTAAGGTTTGTTCAAGAACTCTTCCAAAGTTTTTAACAACACAAATCAACACAAATACATTAACAGATAACTCAAACGTGCTGTATGTCATAATGAAACAAACAACCACAGATTATCAACAACACGGTCTGACACGAATGACATGGCTTAGTGCAAACTGAATTTATGACCAAACGATTTCATTCGTGCACGAAGCGCCATCTTGCGATCATTATGTGTAAGTAAAAGCCTCCCAGTCTAAGGACTCAGCGGTCATTTGACCGCCTCGCCGCGCTTTAAGTAGTTCACAACAGCACGGCGCTTCTAGTAGGTCGTCAAAGCGGTCAAATGACCGGGGCGCGGCGCTTCTAGGTATAAGTGGGTCAGAACGGCGCGGCGCTTCTAGTGTTAAGAAAGATCGCGTTTGGGAAACGCGGCCAAGTAAGTTCTGGGTTTGTTGCCTTATATTTTGCTACTTTTAGTGAGGAATATGAATTTAGCCATCAGTCACTCGCGAATCACCTCCCCACTCAACGGCACGTTGGTGTAGTTGTTGCTGTCTCTTTTGCCTGTGTGACTAGGGTTAGGGTACAACTGGCAAGACATCGTGTCACTTTTCAACATAGATCGTAGCACCCTGTTCCGTCACCGAATACGATTGAGCATTTCATCCCTGGAGTACTCAGTCACATGTCGGGAGGATTTGAGGTCTACCATTCAGTTGATATTATGAGACACGCCTAACGCTGGGGACACATGTGTGCGGGGCAGTCTGCTCTAGCCTGGTCCTAACCATCCCATAATACTACCATTTCATTTCGTATTATGGTTTGGCATTTCTTTGCTCTGAAGCGCTTGCAGGAAGCGGGAAGTAACGCCCAGTTCTGGTTTGAATTGATTGGACAGCTCTCACCCAATCGGCGATAGTTACTCATAACAACATAGCGCAGGCGTTTTAACGTCATCGTCACGAGCGCCCTCCCCCTTTCGCCCCCACCAACCCGTCTCTTCGTTTATTGGCTGCTTTCTGGAGGGGGGGGCGTTCTGTTACAATTCTACCGAGCAGAATGCTCCACAGAGGAGCACGGCCAGACTCGTAGTGGAGGCAATCCTTGGCCGGAAGTACGTGGATGGCTCGCGAGGCTAAGTCTGCTCGGGACACATCTCATGCTGTAGAGTCAGAGAGACACCGGTTTACAGATCCTGTTGGACAATGTATAAACCACAGACAGGTTATATCACCGAAGGATTTACACTGTGAGAGTGTCAAATGAACACTGGTATGTAGTAGATAGAATGACCACCTCCAAATTTGTGGGACATACTTGTGGCATGTGGTGTGTTTGTGCATGCATGTGTTTATGTGTGTGTGCGTACATGTGCAGCCATCACAAATTCCCTGGAGCAGATCCAAGGGCATTGCTGATCTTAAAGTTTTTGCCCAGTCATATGATGGTGCAGCAGTAATGATCGGGTCCATTTGGGGCATGCAAGCTCATATACGGGCATCAAAACTAGAGGTCATCTATGTACACTGCTATGCACATAATCTCAATTTAGTACTCTGCCATTCCTGCAAGATAATTTCTGGGAAAAGCAGGTTTTTTTTCACATGTTCAAGAGCCTGTATTCATGTTTCAGTACCTCCATCATCAACCATGATCAGTTTGTGGCTGTGCAAAACAAGCAGAGTGCACTGGTCCAAATTTCTTCCGGTGGGTATGTTAGGTGAACTCCATAAATGCGCTTTTGAGGATTTCCCTGAAGTCCTAAAAAGTCTGGAAAAAAATATACACACCAACTGCAGTTGGTCTACACTCAAAACAATTTTTCAAAAATGACCACTGTAAATCTGCATTTTGTTCCCAAAAGGCTTTCGGGGATCACAGAGGGATTCCATACGCTTTTGCAGGGGGCAACCATTGACCTGGTATGGGCTATTCAGTGCCACCCAGTGACAACTTGGTCAGTCAGATAACCGAACAGACATCTAAAGACAGACACCATAGACCTCTATGCCATCACAAAGTAGCTCTGCTCTGACCACAATATTCCAGAGCCCTCCTCTACTTCCAAGAAGAAAGCAGAGGAAGATGGATGATTTTGTTGTGGAGGCATCCACTGCATCGGGCTCTGACATGGTCAATGTCGGCACAGCCTTTATTACCATGCACTGACCGGATGAACTGGGGCATCGGTTATCCACTGTTGTAGGAGAGCTCTTGGGAGGAATCCAGGCACGTCACCCAGCCTCCAAATTCTTCCTGTGTTTGCAGTCAGTGGGGCAACTGGCTGCTCACTATAATTGCTGGTCCTTGCTAATCACACACACACCTTTTACTGCATTGTAAAATAATCTGTCACAGAGAAAATTCATACTTGCATAAACCTGTGTGCTTTATGGGGGGAATTCTCCCATGCCCGTAAGGGTGCGCAAGTCTAAAATTGCGCAACTACACGCATTTCCCTCTAAAGCCCTTTTCAGACAGGTTTTGCGATAATTGCTTACCGCATTTCTGACGGTAGCGGACATTCAGACATTAAGCATATATGCGCAATGTATACGGCCACCTGTTGTTCACATCTAATGTAGAATTTCCGTCAATTGGGCTTTGGTTCGCTGAGCAGATAATGACGCCTAATAAATGCGGACGCACCGACAGCTGTGCATGCAAGTGTAGTTTTCACACAGGGAGTAGCCTTGCTGCATTACTGTAGGTTACGAAGGTAACTAAGGATCTGTGAGACAGAGGGATGACTGTCACCATCCCTTTTTAGACTGTAGTGACGGTCAGAGTGAAGTCGAAATAGATCTGCAGCGTGTTAGAGAGATGTAGGGCACTTTAAATACACGTAATATACTTCCCTTGATCATCACTGACAAGTGCAGATTTTTTCCGCGACTGTTGTTCAAATAGCAGCTGTGGCGGCAACATTACGGAAACATGACTAGGTCGGCAGCAGGAAAAGTTCCGATAGTAGATATGCGGACATATGCATTCAGACAGCACAAGGGGAAAAAAAACTACCGTAGAATGTCCGTGAACATTGCGTAAATACACATCTGTCTGAAAGGGGCTTAAGTTAATTCTGCCATCCACTTAAATCGGCCATTTACACGTGGTAGAGAGAGTTGCGCGTTTTGGGTGGAGCAACCCCAAAATCTGGGCCTTTCTTATATATACAACTCTTGTGCACATTCTGCCATGGCTTAAGCACTTTTCCAGCTACGCACTCTGGAAGGCTGGAATAAGGTCGAGCACAACTACAAGGTGTGCATATTGCTTATGTCGACAGAAGGCCTAGTTCTAAATACATCTAGGCAACACGGAATTTACAAATTGACAATACAGTATAAATTGTGATTCTTACAAAATGATACAGCTTCATGTTTTCCGCGTTACAGTGTCACACGGTGGCATATTTTGTGCCATTAGTTACATAGCAAGTGTCTGTTCCTGTCATCGCCAAAACATGAGTGCTAGTAAAAACAGGATATTAAAGGCCTATTCGGACGGGATTAGTTTTATGGGGTGACATCCGGTAAAGTAATAATTACCAGGTAATGTAATCCCGTCTGGACGTGCCATGTCAGTAAACATAACGGAGTATGTCGGTGACATTTACAGACACTTTCGGTCCGGAGAAATTACTTTAGGTAATATTAATCCCGTGCGAACGCGACCCTCTGTAAAGATGTCTGTAATATTTCGTCACATCCTGATTTGAAAACAATTCCACCATAGTCTGAATGAAAACATAACATGCCGTGCAGCTCCTAATAGGACGTTAGCTAGTTTGCCTAATAGCTTGATATTGTTAGCCATTTCAAACTACTTATGGCATAACATAAAGCTAACGTTTGCTAGTTTAACGAACTTGTGTAGTCTTTCAAATCTGAAAATGCCGCACGTACCTGACACAAAGTATCACGTGCATGGCGACGAAGATGTGACGGCAGAACGTAAACGTAGTTACTCCTCCCATGTCAAGTAAAATGAGAGATGTCTAGTCCCGTCCGAATTGGACATTTATATTACAGAGGTCATATGATATATATCTGCATTACTCTACGTCCCCCCATAAAACTAATCCCGTCCGAATAAGCCTTTAATCCCTGAAGTGGTGAAGTGCAAACTACTGGCACTACTACTACTTGTTGTCTATGGGGACTATTTTCAGATGCTGCGTGATATCACTGCGCCCATGGGACGTTCGCAAGTTGCCTTGATTATTACACCAAATGAGAGTGTAGTTCCACAGCTGGTGTGTTACAATTTGCAATATTAAGTCAACAGTTCAATGTTCATATCTGACTGCTTAAATGGAATGTCATATGGCAAAACCACAATAAAATGTGTTTTCTCTCACAGATATCCTTCCTGTCTCTAGACAGCTCTAATACCATGGGTAAGACAGTGAGGCGTATGATGAGCCGTCTAGGGACCACAGAGCTGTGGTCAGGTTACAGCACGAGAGATAGAAACAAGACGTGCTTTGCCGACCTGCCAGTTATGGAGGTAGTAACAAGTAAGTGCAAACGTTTTGCCATTACAAATACTACAACTAATCTGTTTATAGGACTGTCTGTTTATTGACCAATGCACTCTTCCAAAAAAAGTTTAAAGAACTTTAAGTCATAGGCTTAATTATGAAGGATCATTAAAAATGGCAAAACGTTTCGGCCTTGGTCATTCATGATTAAGCCTTTGAGACTTTGACTTAGACTTTGAAAGAGTGCCTTGGTCAATTAACCTATAATCAGTATATGTTTTTTTATATTATTAGAGGAACTATGCCACAGCCCTCTAAACTCGTTTCACTACAACTAATCTGTCTGTAAACAAACTGATTTCAATTACACAGTAAGTGATGTTAGTGATCCAAAGTGATCCAAGAGGGACTATGCATTATCTATGAGTCAAGTTTTACGTAAAATGTACATACCTGACTTGCGGTTTCTCAGATGTTGTTGCAGAAGAAGCTGGGCAGCGTAGGTCTATAGCACCGTTTATATTTTACAAAAAAACTAGGTGATATTCCGGAACTGCGACTTTAACTTCCAACTGTTACTTAGATCCAGGCAGGGATGTCTACTGAATGTCTGCGGGGGATTGGGCACCCAAAGTCGGGTAAGCAAAGGAATTGCAAAGGAACTTTACAGAAATCTACGGGAGTTTTGCGATGTGAGACCAAGCCTCCCTGGGTATCACAATGCACTGCAGACACTTTTTTTCAATACATCAGGGGGTGAGATGACACGAATGGGATTGTTTGTGCGTCGAGTGTGGACTGTGGACTCCCAGGTTCACCAAATTTGGGTGACATCCTAACATCCATATCAACCTATGTATGTAGTTTCTTCATACATCTATCAAGTTTACCAAAAGGCTGTTGTAAACATTTTCTATACATATTTTTCAATCTTTCTCTCCCACAGACAGATGTGGTGCTGCCATTTGAAAAAAGGCAGAAGGTGTCTAAGGCAATGGGCCACGATCTAAAGACTGCCATGCTCTACTATGTGCCCGAGACCTCATCAAAGCAGACCAGACAAACCAGGCTGGATATCTTGAAGTCCCTCCTGAAATCTGCCACACCACCTGCAAGTAGGTCTCATTTGTGGTGTTTTCTTGATTTTGTAACCATTGTCATGATGTGTCTTTTAAAAAAGTTGATATTTGAAGTCCCAGTTCCGGAATATCACCTGGCTGCCTAACGGATTTAGGGTGCCTTCTAAATGTCTGATGAATTGTACAGATGATGTGCCAAGGGTCGAAGAGGAGGCTATACAGACTGAGCCTGTGCAGACTGAGGCAGGGATAACTGAGGCAGAGCAGTGTGGAGACACTGAGGGTCAGGTGAAGGAGGTAATGGAGCAGGGCCAGAAGGAAGCACAGCCTAGTAGCTCTGAGCTTGATTCCAGTGAGTAAAGATGAAAAGAGGAAAAGGAGCAGGGGAATGAGCAGGAGGCAGGAGCAAAGTCCTCTAGCTCTGTATCTGACACAAGTGGGTCAGGGGACTCTGCATCCTCAGGGGGTGACACGAGTGGGTCAGGAGACTCTGCATCCTCAGGGGGAGAAAGTGATGGGGATGAAATGCAGTGAAGTCCATGAAGAGTGCTAGCAGACACTCTTCATGGACTTCACTGCATTTCATCCCCATCACAGCTCCCCCACAGGCACCACCTGGTGCACCTCACAAGCCACTTCACTCAAGATGGCGGTGTGCACACTACAGCATGAAGACCACGATAGAGTGCACATCGTGCAATGTAGCACTCTGTTTCACGGCCTCCTGGGACTGCTACAATGAGTGGCACAATGTAAATAGTTTGTAAATAGTTTGCTAGCGTGCCATGTTCTGTGTTGGCTGTGTTGAGTTTTGTCCTGTTCAATTGTTCTTTGTAGTGTTCTGACTCCACGCTCCATTCCACCCCTGCACTCTGGGCTGTAGTCCTACCCCAGTCTGAAGAGTGGTTGAAACGCAGGAGAGTGCGTGAGGAGGGTGATGCGGGCATTAGCAGCCAATAAAGTGTGGAGGCTGTATAGTAACGGGATGGGCTCGGGCTCAGACTAGACAAATGATTTAGAATTTACTGTAATAAGAGCATGCAAGAGCCACATAATAAGGCAGGCCTCCGACATTTTTACGTCTAAATATGGTGGTAAGGCGACTAAACAAGTACATGTTCAGTGTTTTGGTGAATTGTGTTTTCCTTTAGAAGAGTTTGTCAATGTTTTACACGGGTTTTGCATAATTTTGAGTAACAGGAAATGTAACCACCTTGTTTCAGACTCCCTGCACAGAATTCAGAATAAAATGGATAATATTAAGAATTTTAAAAGTGTAGACTGAGCAGATAATTTAGAGTTAACTAATGACCCGCTGTTGCATGTCAAATCCCTCTTCGCAACTTATTGTAACAGCATCAAAGCAAAAGCTGACACACAAAACGTAGGCCTTAAAAGTAAAGCGCACTTTGCGCCAGTTGTTTTAAATGAAATCTTCGCAATTTCTTACCAACAGTACCCATTTGGTCAAACATTCTAATAGATCACGTGAAAAGGTATAACCTTGATTAGATACACTGTAACGATTTTTCGCGATTGTAACAGTATTTCACTGTAATGCACGCAGTAATATACCGTTTACTCCAATACAGTACATTACTACTTGTAGCAGAGGATTGTGGGTAAGAAACGGATACTTCTGTACAGTACTTTTGTACTGCAAGTCAATTTACAGCAGTAATATACCGTTTACTCCAATACAGTACATTACTACTTGTAGCAGAGGATTGTGGGTAAGAAACGGATACTTCTGTACAGTACTTTTGTACTGCAATTCAATTTACAGCAGTAAAATCCCCGGGAAAAAATTGATAGCAAGGATTTATTTTTATTTAAACGGGGAGTGAGTGAAAACTGACAGACCAGATGATACACATTTGAAAAAAAAAATAGGATTTGGTAATGCTTACTTAAAACTGGCATAAAATGGCATAAAAAAAGGAGAACTTCCATGTTTTTTAATCCCCTTGTGCTACGTGTGAAGTTGAACAGTTTCTGCCTTTCTCTGCTGACTGAAGATTGTTCCAACAGTTCATATGACGGTCAGTGAAACAAACTGGCGAGTAAATAAACATTAAGTGCATTAAACAAATGTACTATTTGCAATCTTAATGCAATTCGTTTGAGCTCAGAGTCCGAAGTTGTTGCTTGGCCCCGAATGAACTTCAACTCCGTTTTAGCTTTTGATAACGATGCTAGCTAGTTGCTTAGCGAGGGCTGCTTCAGTTCAAGCGACTAGCCTTTTCAATATCTGTCTCAAGGTCAAGTCGCAACGTATATCCCAACGATAATGCCTGGTGGTGAGAGAGCATCCTCATCTGATCTGCATGGTAAAAAACCAAATCAAAATGAATTGATAATTTTTTTAATTGTGCTCATTGATAGACATTTAATGTTAGTGACGTTTGATAACGCTCTCGGCTATTTAGGCAGATAGCTAGCAGCTAGTCTTTTAACATTTCAGCGAAAGTCTTACATAACTGGATTAGCTAGGAAACATGTACTGTCGTATTTATTAGTAAGCTTTCTGCAAGGCAAGCCCATCTATTATTATCCGTCGCCCGTTTTTTCAGAACGCCTCTTCTCCTAGAGCGTTTGACCTATCGATGTGGTTCAAACACTAACAAATCAGGCCCGATCCAGTGTAGGTTACTTGTTAAAGTTGGATGGCTGCCGGTTGTCGTTTTTTCCGGTACTCCCGTTTCTAGACCATGCTCCATCAGAGGCGTCTAATGGGGGACTGTTATCACTGCCCCCTGGTGAGCAAGCCCACTCTTGCAGCTCCTCCACGGAGATGCACATTTCTAATTAATAAACCTACATTTTGAATCTAAAACTGGCGACCTAGCATTGATTGAGGTAACGTTAACAATCACTTTTTCTGGATGTAACAGGTGGTCCTCCTTGCCGCCCGACTTCTGCAAGCCTGGAATCTGGTGACTGCTAATATCAATTCAAACTGCTTTTATTATCTACTGATTTAACTTAAAGAGACCCTATGCAACTTTTTCATAGTCATAAAATCGCTCAGAAATCGTTGTTTTGCTTGACTGACCAGTTTCATCAAAAACAGTAATATTTCCTCCCGTCCCCAGTGTCCCTATCCGCTATTGCAACCTTGCAGTTTCTGCAGGAGACGATTGCTCTTTGTTTACATCTGGAAGTCTGAAACGTGTAAGGAACAAGAAGAACCACGCTTGCAATTTATATATAGTCTATATGTATAAATATACACGCTAATAAAACGAGCGAAAACGAAACCGAAACCAGAGATGAAATCGCCAATCCTGCATAGATCCTCTTTAATAAATAGGGACATTCTTTCTACCGCGATGGTTGTAAATGTTCAGTCGCTGTCAACGTTTTAGCAGCATATAAATATTTAAAGAGACATAGAAGTCTGACTAATTGAGAGTTCAGTGGCGGACTGATTATGGATTTTGCATATTGTTTGTGTTTAAGGCTGGCTTACATTGCACGATTTTGGCCTGTTTTAACAGTCGGCGACTAAATTTCCAAAATCGGGCGGAAATCTTGAGAGTTGTGCTAGAATCGCAGCGCGCTCCCGTCATCTAAATCGTTTAGTGTAAGGTGCCAATCTTAGCGGTTTTAAGTCCGTCGGAGGCAGTCTTTCTCTAGTTTTGCCGTTACGACAATATCAAACATGTTTGATATTATCGGAAGTCTTTTCAGTCGTGGCTCATGCAAATAGTGACGTGAACATTAAAAACCAATAGTAACCTCTCGCGAACACGAAAGCAGGAAGGGGCAAAATAGGCGACAGCTGTAGCCTATATGATTATTTGTTATTTCATTTCTTAAAATTTATTAGTCGGCTATTCTACGAGACAGAACAACTCTATATCTGTTAGTGATGTCACACATCAAACAATGCTGCAGAAACACGAAAAAAATACTTTGATATGAGTAGGCTATCATGTGATTTCCTGTTAATGATGACGTGTAGCCTATTGCACGATGGAAATAATTTGAAGGAATCTAGCAGCAGTCTTGTAAATAGTGACCCACAGTCTTTGCAAAATCCTAATCTGAGACTGGCCTGTGACTAGACTGTGACTAAAAACTCAATGAATTGTCTTTAGATGTGAGAGGGTCTGAGACTGTAGTCTTTCAAAAATCTTTTCCAAATCTTTGCAAAGTCTGTCAATGTAAGGTAGGCTTTAGTTGACATTGCTTGTTTGTTACAGGTGATTCTCTTCTTAAAGGGATATTCCGCCATTTTTGAAAAGAAGCTAATTTTCCACCTCCCATCGAGCAAAACAATTTATATTTACCTTTTCCCCTGTTCATCCAGCCATTCTGTGAGTCTGGCGATACAACTTTTGGCTTCAGCCTAGCAAAGATTATTGAATCAAATTAGACCAGTAGCATCTTGTTTAAAAGTGACAAAGATTTCCGGTTATTTTCCCATTTAAACGTGTCTCTTCTCAAGTCTCTTCTAGGCTGATTTGACATGGAACTACACTCTCATCTGGCGTAATAATCAAGGCAAGTTGCAAATTTTTTTTCAATTTTTTTTTTTTAAAGCTAAAAATGCAATATTGCGTTTATGACAGTCATCGCATGGGCATTTGTTTACTGACACATCAAAATCGATGACGGAGCGATGTAATTATTTTTCCATAAGCCATGCCCCACTAACTTTTAGATGCACATCTTTTGTCGAGTAAGTTGGGGGTTTTTTATGGAAAAAGGCTACGACATTAGAAGCAAAGAGAGCATTTTCCGCACCACTTTCACAGGCCGAATTTCAGGTTAAGCACAAGGGGGTAGGCGAATTCCCGGAAGTAGAAGTCCCATAACTTAATGTAACATGTGTTCTGTGTTGTCGTTGTCATTTCTGCATTTTCTACATAAGGAGTAGAAGGCAAAGTCAATGAATCACTTTCTTGTATACTTTATAATGTCGTTTTACCGTAAAGAAGTATAGTTAGCAAGTCTGTTGTAGGGAAGCTAACGTTCAACTTTGCACAGTAGGGAGTTGACCGTAATGCTTGGAGAAGGAGCTCAGTCCAGCCTGCACGAAAACCATAACAGAAAGTTATTACCAGGATCTTTGTGATAGGGTAAAGCATAACGAGGCAAGCAAACCTATATATATATATATATATATAAAAACTCAATGATGCACATTTCTCTGATCCATCTATCAGACCAGTTACAGCAAGTTACAGGTTGGCTAACGTCAAAGTCTGCGCGCATTCGATGTGTAGTTAACAGATTTTTTTTTTTTTCAGTCCCCTCCCATTGAGAACAACGGAGTCTTTTTGCACATTTCTACTGTCTGGTGAAAGTGTAAGTTTGGCGGAAATTGAAAATAAAGCTATTTTCTGAATGAAAATACATCAACTAAGCCGTGGAGGAAGTATTTTCGCTCATCAAGCAGTACAGAGCTAGCACGGGCAGGAGCTACAGCCCAAAATCGCAAACAGTGGGTTAGCATGGGGCAAACAGCCACACACTTTCAAACTCACATTTTAAAATCACTAACATTGCTCAAAACAGCGGCAAACCTCGTCAGCAGCTTGCTCTAGGTGTCTACACATAAAACGAAACACCAATCAGTCCGTAAACTTTGGAATAGTCTGTATACACATGGAATCAGTTCGAGACCGCAACCCAATCTGAACCACAGAAATGTCAGGCGAGATTCACACGGGAGCTATTCCTACGGGTAGTCAAAATCGCATTTTTAAACCACTAACATTGCTCAAAACAGCGCCAAACCTCGTCAGAAGCTTGCTCTAGGTGTCTACACATAAAACAAAGCACCAACAACTTGGCTCACGAACCCGACGTTTATAAAAGAAGACTGTTATGAACACTTACTTACCCCTTCCAGCTCCTCACGAAGGAAAGTCCACGAGCTCTCGTGTGACATTTCTGTGCTTCAGATGGGGTTACGGTCTCGAATTGATTCTACGTGTACTGACTATTCCAAAGTTTACAGACTGATTGATGCTTCGTTTTATGTGTAGACACCTAGAGCAAGCTACTCATGAGGTTTGGCGCTGTTTTGAGCAATGTTAGTGGTTTAAAAATGCGATTTTGAAAGCGTGTGGCTGTTTGCCCCATGCTAATCCACTGTTTGCGATTTTGGACTGTAGCTCCTGCCCGTGCTAGCCAGTGTTGCCAGATTGGGTTGACTGATTTCCGCCCAATCGCCCCGCCGTCTTCAGCAAGAAACCGCCCGATGACGTTTTTCTCATAGAGAACCATTGAACTCAAAATGTTATCTACCCGCCTACAGCTTATTTCCCCCTGCCGAACGATATAAAGAAGCCCAATTGGGCCAATCTGGCAACACTGGTGCTAGCTCTGTACTGCGTGATGAGCAAAAATTACTTCCTCCACGGCTTAATTGATGTATTTTCATTCAGAAAAATAGCTTTATTTTCAATTTCCGCCAAAATTACACTTTAAACACTACTGTTGAGTTTTTAAATTTTTGGTATTTGCTGGAATTTTAACGTAATTTGGTGATGACATGGGATAACATTGAGCCTGCACTTATTAAAGGAATTATCCGGAGTAAAATGCACTTTAGATCAATTTAGGGATGATTGGGAGTACACACGTTGAGTTGACATCACATCATGTCATTCGGATGTGTTTTGATAGAGCCGTTCTTAGCCAAAAACTCGTTAGCCTGGAAGTAACGTTGTTAAAGCGTTGCCCAGCTGCAGCAGGAAAGGTACTGAATCGTTTAAAATTCATTCATTCATTCATTCATTCATACACCATAAAGATGTACGTCTGAACTCTTTTGCCGATGGGTTATCCCTGCAGCCGCCTTTCCTTCTTGCAGTAGCAAAGAGGTTTTCTTCAATATCTTGGTTTAGTTTTGCTGTGAACAAGTCTTGCAGTTCGTAAACGATTTGCAGGTGGTCCCACAAGCAACCATCCTTTAAGAAGTTCGGTTTAAGGAGACATTCCTCAAGACATTTGATGTGGCCAGTAGTTAAAGGAGGCTTGAGGACTTCTGTATCCCTGTAAAAACGACTGTTAAAGGGATATTCTGCCATTTTTTGAAATAAGCTCATTTTCCGCCTTCCCTCGAGCAAAACAATTGATACTCACCTTTTTCCTGTTCATCCAGCCATTCTGTGAGTCTGGCGATACAAGTTTTAGCTTCACCCCAGCATAGATCATAGATCAACGGATTAGACCAGTAGCATCTCACCTGCTAGCATCATGTTTAAAAATGACTTAAGATTTCCGGTAATTTTCCCATTTAAAACATGGCTCTTCTGAAGTTAGAAAGTGCAATAAGACCAACTGAAAATTAAACCTGGCATTTTTCCTGGCTGATTTTGCATGGAACTACACTTTCATCTGATTTAATAATTTAATAATCAAGGAAACTTGCAAACGTACCATGGGCGCAGTGATATCACGCAGCATCTGAAAATAGTCCCCATAGACATCAAGCAGTAGTAGTGCCAGTAGTTTGCAAGCGAGCGAGCGAAAGCGATAAGCAAAAGCGAAACCGGCCATTTAATTGCCAAACCAGTTTCCCTTTAATTAAAATGAGCATTAATTCAGAGGATCTTACCTGTCAGACCGCTCTGGAGTTATGGCATCACTGTCAGCTTTTCATTGTTCACATACAGATGTCACCGTTTTCTATGGAAATATAACTCTGTTAAAGAGACCCTATGCAACTTTTTCATAAAATAAAATCGCATCAGAATCGCTCAGAAATCGTTGTTTTGCCTGACTGACCAGTTTCATCGAAAACAGTAATATTTCCTCCCGCCCCCAGTGTCCCGATCCGCTATTGCAACCTTGCAGTTTCTGCAGGAGACGATCGCTCCTTGTTTACATCTGGAAGTCTGAGATGTGTAAGGAACAAAAAGAGCCACGCTTGCAATTTATACATTTATATATAGCCTATATATGTAAAAATATACAAGCTAAAGCTGTCGGGGAAGTCTGCAGAGAAATATGGAAGCATAAAACGAGCGAAAACTAAACCGAAACCAGAGATGAAATCGCCAATCCTGCATAGTTCCTCTTTAATATCCTCTTTCACCTTTGTTAAGTTGTAGCAAAAGGCTTTTGAACAAAGTTTGACATCTTCTCATCCCATTTAATACCATTG
Organism: Sardina pilchardus; assembly: GCF_963854185.1. Taxonomy (NCBI): domain Eukaryota; kingdom Metazoa; phylum Chordata; class Actinopteri; order Clupeiformes; family Clupeidae; genus Sardina; species Sardina pilchardus. Next base: position 27,301,490 of record NC_085009.1, read on the forward strand.
GATGGGAAAAAAAAATAAATATTTGCCACTTTGTCACATGTTTTATTCTGACAGAAACTGCTGTTAAACATTGTCGACTTTTGTATGTGTGTGTGCGCAAGTGTACAGTACTAGAGTAAGCGACCCTCAGGAGGCTGGCATGCAAGGCACCACTCTGCACATCGGGTTCAGCGTCCTGCTCAAACACACTTCAGCTGGGTCAGGAGGAGTCAGGATCAAAATGCCCATATCTTGGGTTTCTGATCAACTACTGAGCATGTGTGTGTGTATGCCTATGTATTTGTGTGTGTGCGTGTGTGCGTGTGTGTATCTGTATGTGAGAGAAAGAGAGTGAGGCTGGAGGCCTGAGTAGTCATATTTGCATGCTGTTTGCTTTAGTTTGGTTTAGTTCTGCTTACGCTAACACATTGTGCCTTAGTTATGCAAAGATGCCCAATATACACACACACACACACACACAGGTACACACAAAAGAACTGAATACATGTTCACCATGATTTGCCTAAGTCCTCTCTGGCCACACATCCCCATAGAGATACAGTAATGTTCCTTTATGGGGCAACACCTTTGTATGTGTGTGTGAGAGAGAGAGAGACTTTTTTTTTTTTTTTTTAAGTATATTTTTTGGGCTTTTCTGCCTTTCATTGGATAGGATAGTAGAGAGACACACAGGAAGTGAGTGGGAGAGAGTTGAGGTGGGATCCAGAGTGGACCACGGGGCGGGAATCAAGCCCAGGTAGCCGGCGCGTGGTGCAGGTGCCCCAGCTAGTCGCGTATTTTCTTTATATTTAGTGTTTCGTCAAGGAAAAGTCATTCAAATACAAAAGGTGCAAACTAATTCACAGGCGTCCCATTTGGGAAGGGCTCTGGGCCCCCACCCTCCCATCCTGTCACAGCTGTGAGCAGATACACACACACACACACACACACACACACACACACACACACTCACACACTCACACTCACAGATGTGTGCAGACCAGGGACGTCACCAGCTGATTTCAGCCCTGAATGTGAGTATAGCCCCAATGTGTTTTGCATAGTTGACTAACAAATAAGAAACCCCTATTCTGATCGCACATTTAAACTGTAAGATGAGAAGGACCTCTTTATTAAACATACAAGTAGGATATGGGTCCTGACATTTGGAAGTAAGAGAGAGCGCGTACACGATAGAGTAAGCAAGCGAGAGAGTTCCAGACATAGATATTATAAAGATTTATAAATTATAAAGATTTATAATGTCTTTGTTTGCATTTCATATTTGTATACGAAAATTATAAGGAAATCATAAAAGCAACAAGGACAAGGAAGTGGTGGAGTTATGGTGTTCTCATCGTTTAGTTTACAAGGTCAGGTTTGTTATCAGCATGCCCTGCACTCATTATAGCCTACAGTTTAAAGCTGGCCAAACAGTGCTGGCCTATTGGCTACTTACGTAGTCTTTTTGGAATGGAATTAGTGAGTCCGTAATGATTCATTCTCCTTAAGCTAAACACAACATCAACCATATACAGCTAGCTAAAACGCCAATCTGCTTGGTGGCTATAGGCTGCAGTATATAGTTTGTCTTGAATGTCAAGATAGCAACAGGTCGTTATATCCTTTAATTATCAAAATATTATTGTCCATAATATTCAATCAATCTGGTGCAAATGAGGCTATAGTTGGTGGATTAATTATCAAACGTGAGCAGCAAGGGCAGGCAAAATGGGAATTATGAGAACTGTTTAGACTACGGGCTAAACCCTGAATGTTTTCAACTGCTAGGAACAACAAACCTCTTGTGTGAGACCTGTGATTAAGATAAACCCCCCTAAAATTGACCTTACGACACCCCTGTGCGAGAATAAAGAAAGCCATCAAGCTGATCAAAGTAATTTTATTTGGAGTTAACATAGTAGCCATTTTTTTTTTAATTTTAAATTTACTTTCAGATAAGAAAGGTTAATCATACTAATCAGAAATAGTCATGTCAGGAACAGCAAACATTCAGCACAGCAATATGCAATATGTTAGGTCATATTTAATGACCGAGTGCTTAATGGCATATGATATGGAAAGGAAACAATATATTGAAAGATGGGTCAAAAGTAAAGAGGCAGAAGGATGGGATCAATAGAAGACCTGGGTAAGATTTGCTAGAATATACATATCGATATCTGGATGGCTGTTTCTTATTGGGGAGTAAAGGGGGTGAAGGGTTGTCTTGTTTGTGCGTGTGTATATGTGTTTTTTTTTTGTTGTTGTTGTATGGTTGTAATTGCTGTGAAAGTAAATAAAAAAATTAAAAAAACATTCAGCACAGTATTACGCTTTGAAAGTTGACAAACTGCACACAATCATTGCTCACAAAAACAACACAAACAAATTGTCGTATTAAAATGTGTAAAAAATCTTGAGCTATTAGTAATAGGAAATAATGAATATGGTAATAGTAACACAATGAAGTGGATGTGATAGTAGTAGTGAAGTTGCTTGTGATTAAATGAGTGGTGAATATGAATGGGAGCAGGAGGACCCTGAGGAGTTTCAACGCTGCTCTGGAGGACTGGAGAATTCAGTCACAACCATCTGTAAGAGGGTGTGGACACACACACACACACACACACACACACACACACAGTTAGACTGAAGTTATGGCAACACAATGTAATGTACACATTTCCTCCATTGAAGGTTCTCTTTCAGTCCATAAACTGAGCACAGACAGACTCACCCTCAGTGGTGCAGATGAAGTTGAGTTGGTCAGTCTTAGTCAGGTTGCCGACCCACTGCCCCCCTCCAGACTCCACTGCCCCGACTCCTTGATGGAAGGACTCCACCTGCTCGTGCCCTTGGGTCCAGTTGCTGTAGCAGACGGTCTGTCCACAGACCCAGTACCAGCCCACACCGTAGGAGTGGAGCAGGCCCACCCATACGTGAGGAGTGGAGGCTCCTTTAGCCAGCCTGCTCACCCAGCGCTGGACCCGCTCAGACGTCACAGACACCAGGTCCACATGGTGCTCTCGGCAGTACTGCAGCGCCTCTCTCCAGGTCTTATCCTCACGGACCAGAACCAGCTTGTCTGGAGGGAAAATACAATGAGAGAATGCTGATTGGTAGTGTTAGTCCGTCAGCACATCTGCTCAGGATCATGCTGTTGTTTGGGACTAAATTCCCACCAATCAGAGAACAGCAGCCCTTGCGACTCACCTTCATAGCAGATGAAGCTCTTCAGGCAGCTGCAATCTGCATCATTCCACCGACCACCGATAGCTTTACGAGTTTCAACACAGAACACCTTCATATTGCCATTATTGGGTTCTCCAGTGTTCCAGTAGCGGAATGAGGAACTGCTGCCATCTGACCACTCTGACCAGTTAGCTCTGAACAGGCCGATCCAGAAATATCTATTTCCTGTAACTTCATGATCGTTTAACACTTTCTGTATCTTATTGTTCTCTTCCTGATTCCTCACACTGGCCAGGTCTGTGTGATTCTCTCTGCAGTATCTCTGAGCATCAGTCCAGTTCTTCTCCTCAGTAACCAGCACATAGGGCTGTGTGGAGTCTCCCCCTGTGGTAATGCATGGGTCATGGTTAACTGGGAATCAGCACAGCTTTACAGTCTGGACCAGTGTGAGTGAGACTTAACTATTTAGTTGTACGGTTTGGCTGCCTGTATTCATGAGTCTGAACTAATGTCAGTGTACATGAGGTCATTACACACTGATATGTAGATTTGCAGAGTTTGGATGCATGTGTTGCTGAGTAAATGAATAACATTGTTCTGAATGAAAGGAGATTGATTCTCACCATCATAGCAGATGAAGGAATGGCTAGTCTTACACGTGAAATCATGCCATTTTCCATTTGCTTTCATAGCCACACAGTCTTCACCATTTTTATGTGGTTGGTTACTATCCCATTTCCTGAACTCTGCTTCATTCTCTTTGTAGAAATCCCTGTCGGCCAGAGACCACTGCCAGTCTCCCCTCTTCAGCCCAATCCAGGCATTTCCAGCATCTGCTTCATGGATCATGCTTTTCACCTTCTCCATCTCTGTCATGTCGTCTATGGTGGCGAGGTCAGTGAACTTCTCTCTGCAGTACTGCTGAGCTTCTGTCCAGTTCTTCTGCTCCTTCACCACATGGAACTGACGTGGCACAGAGGAGGAGAGACTGACCAGACCTGAGAGGACACACACACAGACAAACACACACACACACACACACACACACATGCACACAGAGTGAGGCACACATATAGTACATAGAGGGAGAGAGAGACACACACACACACACACACACACACACAAACCAACCACCACCATCACCACTTCACAGACATACTACAATACCAGATGCAGACATGTTATTATTTTTCCAAAGACCCATTTGAAGAAATGGGCCATGGCGACTGTTGAGGATTGCCTCATAGGGCCGGAGTGGGGGTCAAAGGGGGGTGGAGGGCCTGAGTTGGCCTGCAGGCCTTAGTTTGGTGGCCCTTGTAGTATACTATACTGTAGACTGTACAATTACATGTTATGTGACACACACACACACACATATGCATACACATTACACACACACACACACACACACACACTGACCTGAGACCAGCAGTATAGTAATGAGAAGTGGAATCATGATTGAGGGCCTGAGGAGAGAAGATTCAGAGACATTGGACACACTGGTACACATCATCAAGGAGTGAAACACACACTGTGTAATGAATTGCTCATTACCCTTTTTGTGTTGCAGTTATGCGAGTCTGCCATAAGATGGTGATGTTGCTCGTATAACCCATGTTAAATTCAGTCTTACCAGAGCCCGTCTATGGAGAGCCTGGCCACTCCCTTTTACGTCCTACTGTACCGAATTTTGGTTGCAGTTCCACTAGAGTTCCACTAGGGGCGATTACCCACGAGTGCAAAATGAATGGGAGTCTATGGAGCTTGATGGCTAAATTTGTTTCTTTCAACCGACTGTCATTGACAAAATTTCAGATTAGATTGTATTTTTTTGGATATTCAACATGGGTTATAGATTGAAGTTGAATGAATAAGTAAGTATGATTAAACATAGTCAATAGTAGGCCGTGTTGAAAGATTATTCCAGAGCCTACGGTAAAGTCCTGGTCACCCTTCTAGTTCCGCTGCTCATCTCTGGGAGAATGGCACCACTGTGACTGGTGTAGCTGTCTTCTCTGCCACACACACACACACACACACAGACGCCACTGAGCCACTAGTGGGGGACTTCGAGCAGACACACACACACACACAGACGCCACTGAGACAATAGTTGGAGACTGAGAGCAGACACACACACACACACAGACGCCATTGAGACACTAGTGGGAGACTGAGAGCACACACACACACAAACACACACACACACACACAGACGCCACTGAGACACTAGTGGGGGACTCCGAGCAGACTCACACACACACACACACAGACGCGCACACACACACACACACACAGACGCCATTGAGACACTAGTGAGAGACTGAGAGCACACACACACACACAGACGCCACTGAGGCACTGAGGGGGACTGAGATGAGCTGTTGTGATGATGAGCTGAGTGACCTGAAGGTAGCGTACGGACTTAGAGGATCTGTGATGTACAGTATGATGGCGCTAAGCTGTTACGAGCTTTAAGAACAAAAAGTAAAACTCTAAAAGCAATTTGCTATTTAACTGGTAGCCAGGCCAGACTGACTTCCCCCGTCCTCTTTCCATTTTTAATTAACAATTTTAGCAACAACAAAAAAAAGGTTTTAAAAAAGATATAGTCAAGTAATATTTCCAAACAAAGTCTTTCTAAGTTACAAATTAATTCACAGGCGTCCCAATTTGGATGGGCATTGGACCATCCTTCCATCCTGTCATAGCTGTGAGAAGACACACACACACACACACACACAGATTTGTGCAGACTCACAGACAACACACTCACGGCTGAGTGCAGACACACTCATGACACACGATCAGCACCATCCTGTCTGAGTCCTGTGATTCAGCTCTACTCTAGACTACTGGATCAGCACCATCCTGTCTGAGCCCTGTGATTCAGCTCTACTGTCCTCTAGACTACTGGATCAGCACCATCCTATCCAAACCCTGTGATTCAGCTCTACTCTAGACTACTGGATCAGCACCATCCTATCTGAGCCCTGTGATTCAGCTCTACTCTAGACTACTGGATCAGCACCATCCTATCTGAGCCCTGTGATTCAGCTCTACTCTAGACTACTGGATCAGCACCATCCTATCTGAGCCCTGTGATTCAGCTCTACTCTAGACTACTGAGCCCTGTGATTCAGCTCTACTCTAGACTACTGGATCAGCACCGTCCTATCTGAGCCCTGTGATTCAGCTCTACTCCCCTCTTGATCACTGAGGTCCTCTGACATTTGTTGTCTCAGCCTTTCTTCAGCACCAAGAGATAAGTCAGGACAGAACTCATTTCATTTGTGATTCCCTTGTGAACCAAAAACTCAAACCACCAACATGGGAGGAACTCGACTACCAGGGTTAAGTGTGGGGAAAAAATGTATTACGGTTCCTATTTGTAGTTTTAGTGACGTTACATCACTGACTTAACTTTGGTTATATCATGATGAACATAATTAACAGGGTCTTACCTGTCAGACAGCTCTGGAGTTGCGTCTCTGTTGTCACCCCTTCTGGTTACGCTGCTCGTCTCTGTGAGAATGACACCACTGTGACTGGTGCTGCTGTATAGATGGCTGGATATGGTGTTATTTATGCAAAATCACCTGTGCCATTCCACACACACAGACGTCACTGTTTTCTACACAACATTACACTTTGGTAATGTCCTCCTACACCAATCAAGAGGCTTTGGTTTTAAATACACGTGTTTGGAGCATTCACAGAGTTTAATATACCGTCGTAGCATTTGTACAATAGCTTAAAGGCTCTATGGGTTTGAAGAGCGTTTTATAAATTGCCTGTTGTTATGGTGACTAGAGGTCCTGGGTAGCGCTGTACACTACGACCACCACTAAAGTTTGACATCTTCTCCTCACATTAAATACCAATGTGTGGGTGAAATAGTGAAAAAAGTGTATGTCCCAATCCAAGAGTGTTTTGATCTTGATTGACAGTGTTTCTGACAAAACTACACTTCCCTACTACAAGTTTGTTGATTAGCGTGTGAGTGTAACTGTGCGTGTGCGTGCTGTTTCTTCCGGGTAATGGCCCACTCTTTTCCAGGGATTTCCCCAAAACTGCCCCAGTCAGATCTCACGTACAGCGTTCTCTGTACCCAGAGCAGAACTTCCTCCACATCACACAGACATTTACATTTGGGGAATGAAGATGGCAAGATAAGAACACACACTGACATACACTCACACACATACTGTATGCACATGCCTTCACATCCCAAATAAACACACACACTCACACACACACACACACACACACACACACACACACACACACACACACACACACACACACACACACATACACACATACACACATACACACACACACCTGCCCTCACACTCACCTGTGCATACATGTACACACATGCACACACACATACACACCACACATCAGGGACGGACTGAGACTAAAAAAGGCCTTGGGCCTTCTTCCAAATAGGCCCACTACTCCATGCAGTACACGTGCACACATCCCCCCTTGCTGTGTCATATACTTTGCCAGTCAAGGTAACACATTCAAAATTGGTGGTCACATTTTACAAAAATAACCTGGGGACCCAGGTTCGAATCCTGTCTGCGGTCATATACCGATCCCACCCCATATCTCTCCCACTTGTTTCCTGTCTACCTCTTCACTATCCTACTGTATGATAATAAAGGCAAAATGATAGGCAAAAATGTATATATATATTATTGATTGCGTGCTGCTGGGCATGAAATATTTGGCATTAAATGGCATTAAATGTTTGTGGGCCTCCAAAATGCTAAAAAGGTTGGGTTGAAAAACATAAATAAATGACTTGAGAGGTATTACATGCATTGATTATATCATATTACAATACACCCTGTAAAAACCTGCACAGGTTGTGTCATATTCAACTCGTTTTAAGCAAGTGTATTGGGAGTTAGATCTCATCACATACTACAGTACAGTACATCAATAGAAGAGGCCTACAGTACAGTAGCTCCTGGGCAGCTCTTGCAGCTGGTGCTCTAGCAGCTGTGGATAATGTTAAAGGTGCTCTATGAGATCCTGAATGATGTTACTTCTGATGTTCCACGTAAACAAACAAAACACTACTTTCCAATACATGTTACTAAATCAAGTTTTTCTCACTGCCCCCAACCCACATGTGCATGCTCACTAACCCCCAACCCCCCCCCCCCCCCCATAACATCTTGTTGGTGTTTGGCTGAAATATGGTTTGTTATGATTTGGTACACATCCTGTGCCCTAGTGTTTGTTTGACGTTTTACAGATCCTGTGTTGTCTCCAGAGACCAGATTTTTTCACAATGTTTTCAGGGAGCAGGCAGCAAGCTGATCAATAGGAGATGGCTATGATTTGAGACAAAAATGAAATTGCTCTAAAAACCATGCTCAACCATCTCATAGTGCACCTTTTAGGCCACACCTGTTAAACTTACCTCAACATGACACTTATTAAGGGTAGAATTTTTCTTATAACCATTATCTTATAGCCTAAACAAAGCAATACTGTCAAGAGAATTTAGAGTGGATAGAGATATGATGTTACTTTTCTATAACTAATTTGTGGAGAGCATGCTACTTTTTTTTGGTGTTGCCTGGCATTTTTTCTTTGTCAATGACCAACAAAACAACAACATGGCCAGCAAGGTTGTGGGGCAAAAACTAGACAGTATACCTGTGACTGTGAAAGAAGGGTGGTGAAGAAAGGTCAAGCAATAAGTGAAGAACTGTCACATCCCCTACACCAGGCATATGAGGGAGGAGGAGGTTCAGGTCACCTTCTCTCCAAACAAATACAGCCAGTAGGTCATTCATTCCAACTAGTATTACATTGATGAACAAGAAGTTACCTGCAGGACAGCACTTTAAATAGCACCATGCACTCTCTTTCCAGCTGGACTGTCACAGTATGCACAACTGCACTTTATTATCCTATTTATGTGTAGTGGGGTTGGTGTCTTCTGTCCTGATGTTGTGTATGTGTGGGGGTGAGTCCTGTGATTAAGATAACCCCCCCCCTAAAATGGACCTAACGACGCCCCTGTACGAGAATAAAGAAAGCCATCAAGCTGATCAAAGTAATTTTATTGGGAGTTAACATATTAGCCCTTTTTTTTTACATCAGGTAAGAAAGGTTAATCATACTAATCAGAAATAGTCATGTCAGGAACAGCAAACATTCAGCACAGAATTGCACAGTTGACAAACTGTACACTTGTCCTGTCAAAACATGACATCATTGCTCACAAAAACAACACACACAAATTGTTGTATTAAAATGTATAAAAATGAAGTGGATGTGATAGTAGTAGTGAATTTGCTTGTGATTAAATGAGTGGTGAATATGAATGGGAGCAGGAGGACCCTGAGGAGTTTCTCCAACGCTGCTCCGGACTGAGGAGGATTCAGTCACAACCATCTGTAAGAGGGTGTGGACACACACACACACACACAGTTAGACTGAAGTTACAGTAACACAATGTGATATACACATTTCTTACATTGAAGGTTCTCTTTCAGTCCATAAACTGAGCACAGACGGACTCACCCTCAGTGGTACAGATGAAGTTGAGTTGGTCAGTCTTAGTCAGGTTGCTGACCCACTGCCCCCCTCCAGACTCCACTGCTCCGACTCCTTGATGGAAGGACTCCACCTGCTCGTGTCCTTGGGTCCAGTTGCTGTAGCAGACGGTCTGTCCACAGACCCAGTACCAGCCCACACCGTAGGAGTGGAGCAGGCCCACCCACACGTGAGGAGTGGAGGCTCCTTTAGCCCTCTGACTCACCCAGCGCTGGACCCGCTCAGACGTCACAGACACCAGGTCCACGTGTTCCTCTCGGCAGTACTGCAGCGCCTCTCTCCAGGTCTTATTCTCACGGACCAGAACCAGCTTGTCTGGAGGGAAAATACAGAAAATACAGATTCCTGCTCAGTGCTGGAGATTCTCAGAGTATCCGCAGCGACTAATGTGCAGGGTGACCAGATGGACAATTCACAGAGAAATGGCAACACCATGAAGGTGCAACAGCACAGAGAGGATCGGCATTAAGAGCTGCTAGTGTTTGGCCATTAGCACATCTGCTCAGGATCATGCTGCTGTTTGGGACTGAATTCCCACCAATCAGACAACAGCAGCTCTTTTGACTCACCTTCATAGCAGATGAAGCTTTTCAGGCAGCTGCAATCTGCATTATTCCACCGACCACCGGTAGCTTTACATGTTTCAACACAGAACTCCTTCCCATTGCGATTATTGGGTTCTCCAGTGTTCCACTGGCGGACTGAGGAGCTGCTGCCATCTGACCACTCTGACCAGGCAGCTCTGAACAGGCCGATCCAGGCACTTCTATCTCCTTTAACTTGCTTTATCTGGTCATTTTCTGCCTGATTCCTCACACTTGCCAGGTCTGTGTGTTTCTCTCTGCAGTATCTCTGAGCATCTGGCCAGGTCTTTGCCTCAGTAACCAGCACATAGGGACGCGTGGAGCTTCCCCCTGTGGTAATGCATGGGTCATGGTTAACTGGGAATCAGCACAGCTTTACAGTCTGATCTTGTGTGAGTGAGACAAAGAGAGAGTCTGAACTGATGTCAATGTAAATGCCACCTTTACACACTGATTAGATCTGCACAGTTTTGGATGCATGTGTTGCACAGAAAATGAATAACCTTGTCCTACATGAAAGAGTTGGATTCTCACCATCATAGCAGATGAAGGGAAAGTGGCGCATGCACTTGGCATCATGCCATTTTCTATCTTTGCCTGCATTGAACCACATAGCCACACACTCTTGATCACCTCCATTGGGTTGGTTTGAATCCCAGTTCCTAAACTCTGCTTCATTCTCTTTGTAGAAATCCCTGTCAGCCAGAGACCACTGCCAGTCTCCCCTGCTTCAGCCCAATCCAAGCATTTCCAGCATCTGCTTCATGGATCATGCTCTTCACCTTCTCCATCTCTGTCATGTCGTCTATGGTGGCGAGGTCAGTGAAATTCTCTCTGCAGTACTTCCGAGCTTCTGTCCAGTTCTTCTGTTCCTTCACCACATGGAACTGACGTGGCACAGAGGAGGAGACACTGCCCAGACCTGAGAGGACACACACACACACACACACACACACCACCACCACCATCACACATACTACAGTATACACAGTTACATACTGGGAACATTTTGATGTGATGTGATGTGACACACATGTGCACACACACACACACACACACACACACACACTACACACACCAACACCTCTATATCATACTACATCAGGGGTCACCAAACTTTTTTCTCTGGGGGCCACATTATCGTTCCTGACGGTGATGGGGGGGCGGGGCCAGGGCAGCTATATGACAGAATTGCATCACCCTTCTCCTCAGGACACACCACCTCGGCCACAGCAAGCATGCATTCTTTAACAAAGTCCACATCAGTAAACGGCTTTCCATAGGTAGCTAGTAGGTGAGTTTATCGGGAATACATGCTGCGGTGCAGCCAGTCTGTCATCCTCCAAATCCTGTCTTTTCTTACTTGCCCTCACAAGTTAGCATACTCTGTGTGGCGGGTTTCGTGGTGACGATGCAGATTATATTCTTTGCAAACCGCCACACTTTCTTTACATATATGTAAACCATGTGAAGAATCCACTGTCCTTTGAAAACGGCACTTTCTATCAAATGTTTTGTTTAACGCTTGCCATTTTGCTGTCCTGAACACTGATAGTTAACTGAAAAAATCAACAAAATACCGAATGCAGACGTGTGTATTTTCCCAAAAATCAATTTAAAGAAATGGGCCATGGCGACTGTTGGGGATCACCTCATAGGGCCGGAGTGGGGGGCAGCGGGGCCGGTGGAGGGGGGTGGAGGGCCTGAGTTGGCCCGCAGGCCTTAGTTCGGTGACTCTTGTAGTACATTATATACGGCACAATTACATATTTTGCAGTATTTGATGTGATGTGACACACACATACAGTACATAGACACACACACACACACACACACACACACTGACCTGAGACCAGCAGTATAGTAATGAGAAGTGAAATCATGATGGAGGACCTGAGGAGAGAAGATCATTCAGAGACATTAGACACACTGGTACACATCATGAGTGAAACACACACTTTGTAATTAATTGCTCATTACCCTTTTTGTGTTGCAGTTATGCTAGTCTGCCACAAGATGGTGATGTTGCAGTTATAACCCATGTTAAATTCAGTCTTACCAGAGCCCGTCTAGGGAGAGCCTGGCCACTCCCTTTTACGTCCTACTGTACTGATTTTGGTTGCAGTTCCGCCAGAGTTCCACTAGGGGTGATCACTCATGTGTACAAAATGAATGGGAGTCTATGGAGCTTGATGGCTAAATTTGTCTCTTTCAACCGATTGTCATTGAGAACTCTCAAATTTGATTGTAGTTTTTGCAAATTCAACATCGGTTATATTTTGAAGTTGAATGAATATCTCCTTTCGATTTCTTAAAGGTTGAGTTGTTGTTGCCCATAACATGCTAACATTCTGCCAATGAAGTGTGTGTGTATGACATCATTGACATATTGAAAGACTTTTTAAAGTGACTCTAAAAAATCTAACACCAAGGAATGTGTAATTTCTTTGCATCCACTTTCAAATACAACGTTCAAATTACTAAGCAAAAAATATATCCTGAGAAAAGTGTATTTTTAGAAATATTTTAATTAACGATAGAATAAGTAAATCAAATGAGAATTATTTAAAAAAAAAAAAAAAAATGAAACAAGTTAGAGATTAAAATAGAGGGCAAGTGGGTAGGATACAATGACAAAGTGAGGAAGAAACTAGTTGAGAAAGGGGTGAAAAGCCAAAGGGCGGCCTCAGTCTAAGCTATAAGTAGGAGAGAAAAAACGGGCTTTAAGTTTGATTAAAAACAGCCAGTAGTATGACGTGTGGTAAGAGATTATTCCAGAGCCTATGGGCCGTGACGGTAAAGTCTTGGTCACTCTTCTGGTTCCACTGCTTATGGGAGAATGGCACCACTGTGACTGGTGTAGCTGTCTACATATTTTTTTTTTTATTTATGCTAACACTAGGGGGCGGCAGCAGTAAAGGCCCGGTCACCCTTCTGGTTACATGACTAATATGGCACCACTGTGACTGGTGTAGCTGTCTACATACTTTGTTTTTATTTATGCTAACACTAGGGGGCGGCAGCAGTAAAGGCCCGGTCACCCTTCTGGTTACATGACTAATATGGCAGCACTGTGACTGGTGTAGCTGTCTACATAATTTGTTTTTCTTCATGCAAAATCTCCTCTGCCACACCACACATACAGACGCCACTGAGGCACTAGTGGGGGACTGAGAGCAGACAGACAGACAGACAGACACACACACGCGCGCACACAGACACACACACACACACACACACACACAGACGCTACTGAGACACTAGTGGGAGACTAAGAGCAGACACACACACACACAAAGACATACACATACACACACACACACACACACACACACACACACACACACACACACACACACACACACACACACACACACATACACACACACACACACACACACACGCACACACATACACACACACACACACACACACACACATACACACACACACACACACACACACGCACACACATACACACACACACACACACACACACACACACACACACAGACGCCACTGAGGCACTGAGGGGGACTGAGATGAGCTGTTGTGATGATGACCTGAGTGACCTGAAGGTAGCGTACGGACTTAGTGGATCTGTGATGTACAGTATGATGGTGCTAAGCTGTTACGAGCTTTAAGAACAGAAAGTACATTTCTAAAAGCAATTTGCTATTTTACTGGTAGCCAGGCCAGACTGACTTCCCCCGTCCTCTTTCCATTTTTAAGTAACAATTTTAGCAACAACAAAAAAAAGGATGTAACATGATCAAAGAGGTTTGGATTAAAAACGGCAATGCTGCTTTGCGATTGTTGGACTTTTATTTTGACAAGTTGACATCGTTCTGTCTTCCACACTCCATATCATGAAAGGTTTGGTGTGAATGTTGAGTTATGTCTTGTGAAACAGTCATGAATGCTTTATGTGCAGATTCTGACAGCTGCTATGAATGTGTTATGAACTCCCCTGTGAAGTAGTGTTACAATGACTTGTTCATAATGTTTATGACACATTCATGACAGTCTCATGTCACTCTTATGTAGATACTGTACCTTCAAGGAGAGTGCAAGAGAAAGTGTAACCAAAAGTAGACTTTTCAAGGACTTTGGTAGAACAAAGTGTAGAGGTTAAAACGAATAGAATAGATTGTTTTGGTGAGTTGGTATTTTATATATTTGTAGTATTTTTCATTATGTTTCCCAAAAGCAATAGCTCATAATTCAGTCTCAGCCAAACATGTATTAAATGTAAATGCATACATGTAAATGTAAATTTAACAAAGCCAACACCACCAGCGAAAATAACAAACAGAACACAAATTAAAGATCGATCTGTGAAACGTCCATTATATCTAGTTGAGTTGAAGTGATTATATAGGGGTGTCATTATGGTGGACACAAAGGAAGTGACACAAAACACAAACGATCAACCAGCATTCTAACAGGTGAGACGTTTTGTGTTTGAAAGTGCAAACTAGACGTGCTGAGCTCTATTTACTGCCCTGTGTGTGCCGTCAGTGTGTACATCTCCTAGTTTACACACTTCATACACCACATCACATGAACAACAGCAGAGTGTTTGTTTAGAGCTCAGTTCTCTTCCTCCTCTTCCTCCCCTCTTCTTTCTTCTCCTCCTTCTGCTTCTTGAAGATCTTTCCATCTTGCTTCTTCCAGCTCAGTTTGGCATCTGCTGGCATCCCACCGTCCCTCAGTCTCTGCTGAATCTGGAGAACAGAACCCAAGTCATTCAGAACCACCTCTCACCATGGACTGTCACACATTCCCAGTACAGACTCACTTGTAGGGGTCTGGACTCACCTGCTGTAGGAAGGCCTGCTGCACGGCAGGGTCATGGATGTTCATATGAGAAGCTACCTTGAAATCCACTCTCACAATCTGCCTCTTCACCTCTTTTGAATCTGAACAGAGCAACACACACATGCACAGATACTTTTTAATAACTGGTACGGCACCAAGGGTGTGCTTGCACTTACAGTAGGGTTAAGGTTGAAGAACTGTGTGGTGGACAGATACATCAACATTTACACCCGTATCCAATATGCACAACCAAAGACGTATTCCTGACCACTTGAGTTTAGATTCCGTAACCTTTGAACGGTAACTCAATTTAAACAGCGTGTGTTGTCTTAAGTGTCAACTGTCTTTCTGATGCAGGTTGTTGTGCGTGGTTGCCAGGTAGCAAAATAATTTCCCCCTTGGGGATTAATAAAGTGCAATCTAATCTAAATTAATCTAATCTAAGACTTTTGGAAGAAAAGATCAGGCAGAGTGCCGAGAGACTGATGAGATGAACCACCTCTATGGCGGCTTAGACAGAGACAACATGGCCGCTTAGATAGAGACAACATGGCCGCTTAAATAGAGACAACATGGCCGCTTAAATAGAGACAACACGGCCGCTTAGATAGAGACAACACGGCCGCTTAGATAGAGACAACACGGCCGCTTAGATAGGGACAACACGGCCGCTTAGATAGAGACAACACGGCCGCTTAGATAGAGACAACACGGCCGCTTAGATAGGGACAACACGGCCGCTTAGATAGAGACAACACGGCCGCTTAGATAGGGACAACATGGAGGTGGCCATCAAGAGTCCCTTAGATAGAGACAACATGGAGGTGGCCATCAAGAGTCTCTTAGATAGAGACAACATGGAGGTGGCCATCTTAGATAGAGACAACATGGCCGCTTAGATAGGGACAACACACACACTCACTGAGCAGGACTAATGCACGTAAGGCTGCTGATCCTGATGGTACACACACACACACACACACACTGAGCAGGACTAATGCATGTAAGGCTGCTGATCCTGATGGTACACACACTGAGCAGGACTAATGCACTAAGGCTGCTGATCCTGATGGTACACACACACACACACACACACACACACACACACACTGAGCAGGACTAATGCACGTAAGGCTGCTGATCCTGATGGTACACACACACACACATACACACACACACACACACACACTGAGCAGGACTAATGCACGTAAGGCTGCTGATCCTGATGGTACACACACACACACACACACACACACACACACTGAGCAGGACTAATGCACATAAGGCTGCTGATTGCTCCTGGTTTGGAGTGGTTTTCAGCTAGGATGACCAGACAACACTAGTGCAGGTCAAGTCTTGTTTTGTCTTATCTAGAATGTCTTAATTCTGCTGTTGTGAAGTACCTCACTGGAGTTCCTGAGTTGACTTGCACAGACCAGAGCTGTGAGACCTTGGTGGAGCTCTGTGATCAATGTGTGTATGTGTTTGTGTGTGAACGTGTGTGTGCTTGTTCTCTGGTGTGCAAGGTCCTCTGTGTTTGTAATGTCTGTATGTATGTAATGTATTACATCCATGACCTTTTAAATGTGTCCTTGAGTTGAAAAGCGCTTGTAAATAAAATACATAATTATTACTGTTAGAGCCATTTTAGTGAAATAATTGAATATGTTTATGAGAAATATATTTAAGCAGAACTTTGATGATAGTAGACTACGTTGTTCCACTGACCACTGGGGACAGTTTCAATGCACAACACACACACACACACACACACACACACACACACACTTCACCTTCTTTAGGTCATCAGCAGCTCATGATCATGCTCATTGTCTGTCTGAACCCCCATCAAGCAGAGAGAAGAAATAGTCTGAACTTACCACCAGAGCAGATGAAGGGATTTTGATAGTGACAGTCTTCATCATTCCACTGACCACTGTACAGAATTGCAGTGCACGCCATACCCGGATTATTGGGTTCTCCAGTGTTCCAGTGGCGGAATGAGGAACTGCTGCCATCTGACCAGGTAGCTCTGAACAGGCCGATCCAGGCACCATCTTCAGTCGTTCCAAGATTCTCTATCTGGTCGTTCTCTGCCTGATTCCTCACACTGGCCAGGTCTGTGTGTTTTTCTCTGCAGTATCTCTGAGCATCTGCCCAGTTCTTCACCTCATTAACCAGCACATAGGGATCTGTGGAGTTCTCCTCTGTGGTAATGCATGGGTCATGGTCAACTGGGAATCAGCACAGCTTTACAGTCTGAACTAGTGTGAGTGAGACTGTACAGTGTACAGTGTAGTTGTACAGTGTGGCTGTCTGTGTTCATGAGTGAGTCTGAACTAATGAGGACATTACACACAGATTGGTAGACCTGCACAGTTTGGATGCATAAATTACTGAGAGAATGAATAACTGTGTTCTGAATGAAAGAAGTTGAATTCTCACCATCATAGCAGAAGAAGGGAAAGCTGGTGCTACACAAGGTATCATACCATTGTCCATTATGTCCCAAAAGCACACACTCTGGACCCCCTCCACTGGGTTCATCTGGACCCCAGTTCCTGAACTCTGCTACATTCTCTCCGTAGAAATCCCTGTCAGCCAGAGACCACTGCCAGTCTCCCCTCTTCAGCCCAATCCAGGCATTTTCAGCACCCTCTTCATGGATCATGCTGTGCACCTTCTCCATCTCTGTCATGTCGTCTATGGTGGCGAGGTCAGTGAACTTCTCTCGGCAGTACTGCTGAGCTTCTGTCCAGGTCTTCTGCTCCTTCACCACATGGAACTGACGTGGCACAGAGGAGGAGAGACTGCCCAGACCTGAGAGGAGAAAATAATGTACCAAGGTTACCAAATCTATCTGCTAGCCATACAGACTGTGTACAATGTTGCTTCATGCTGATAAGTAGCTAACACACACACACACACACACACACACACACACACACACACACACATTCACTGACCTGAGACCAGCAGTATGGTAATGAGAAGTAGAGTCATGACTGAGGGCCTGGAGAGAGAACATCATTTAGAAAAACACACAACAAAACACACTGTTTGGTGTTTCCGACAGATGGAACACATTTGCGTTGCCATT
The DNA here is from genome assembly GCF_963854185.1 of Sardina pilchardus. Taxonomy (NCBI): domain Eukaryota; kingdom Metazoa; phylum Chordata; class Actinopteri; order Clupeiformes; family Clupeidae; genus Sardina; species Sardina pilchardus. Next base: position 27,319,757 of record NC_085009.1, read on the forward strand.
GCCCAAGCCATGCACTAACCCAGCTGATTTCACCCAGCTGCACACTTCCTTATTGCAATTTGAATAGGCAGCCTAGATTTCGGTCAACATGACCACCGAAAGCTAGCCTGGCAAGCATCTACTACTTCTCAAATGAGACAACGGTCTGGCAACCAGATGTTCATTTTCTCGTATTTGAAAAAACTAGTGCAGTGCCCGTACAAACAATGTTTTCCAAGAAACTTGCCCAATTACGTTGATGCAGGTAGATCATGTTAGATTGGCGATGATGTAGAATCAGGCCCGTGCAGTTAGTAAAGCTTTTTACTCACTTTGCAAAGTAAAAAAGTGAAGCGGAAAGGTGTTTGAGTTGCAGCTAATGGCAATATTAGATACATTACGTGCATTTTTGCTGTTGTTGGGATATGATAAAGCTAACCGCATGACCATCATGCCAGTGCTATTAACTCGGAAGTGACGTTTGAATGAATGCCCATGGCCGATGTCCAGATAGAGTCAAGAGCGGCTGTTTTAAATGCAAATTTTACCAGAATGCTACCGACGTGTGTGTGTCGGCATATTGTTTCAAGAATAGCAACCTGATCAGGCAACGATGTAGAGCAGCCTACAGTATGCAACATTAACAGCCTGCTTACCACATGGGTGCATGTGTGCCGAACCATAGAGAACAATAGGAAACCTGCCGCTTGCCGCTGGCTAATGTGATCCCCGCTCTAACAGTGAAGTCAACGGCTGACGCATTAATAGATAGATGCCCAGATCCGCTCATTGAGCGCCACGGATGTCTATAAAATGCGTCTGTGCATAGCTCATCATGGTCTTGCTTTACCCCCTGTTCTGTGATTGTGCTGATTATAGCTCATGCACTAACCCAGCTGATTTCACCCATGGGGTGTGCTGGTAATAGCTCATGCACTAACCCAGCTGATTTCACCCATGGGTTGTGCTGGTTATAGCTCATGCTTTAACCCAGCTGATTTCACCCATGGGTTGTGCTGGTTATAGCTCATGCTTTAACCCAGCTGATTTCACCCATTGTTGTAGTGGTAAGCTGTAAGCTCATGAAAACACACTGCTTCTGGCCACCCCACTTGAAGCAGATTGTTTATACTGTAGGCACAACAAGGATATATATATTAACTACATGATCTTGATTGTGAGTGTAAACAATTTGCATCAAGTGGCCATCTGAAGACAAAATAAACTAGAAATGTGCATCTCCGTGGAGGAGCTGCAAGAATGGGCTTGCTCACTAGGGGGCAGGGATGTAAACGCCTGAACAGTCCCCCATTCATTTCCATGGGGAAACGCCCCTGGTGGAGCATGGCAGAACTACAAGGGTCTAAAACGGGAATACCGAAAAAACGACAACCGGCAGCCATCCGACATTAACAAGCAACCTACACTGGATTGGGCCTGATTTTTTTAGTGTTTGAACCGCGTCGATAGCTCAAACGCTCTAGGAGAACAGGCGTTCTCAAAAAATGGGCAACGGATAACAATAGATGGGCTTGCCTTGCAGCAAGCATACTAATAAATAAATAAATTAAAACATGTCCCAACTAGAAAAGCAGTCAGAGAGCGCAGACCTCCGCCTGCATTGTTCTTCCTAGGTTGTAATACATTTTAACCTAAACTATTCAGATCGCCATCATGTGGCCATACCATGTCATTACACCACTAGGCTAAATACATAAACACCTTCGGAATCCCGACAAAATTACGGATCACTACCAAAATCGTTTCTTCCTTGGGTTATGTCCGACCTTTTGAAATAATTTCAAAATTTCATCTAAATCCATCTTTAACTTTTTTAATTATCTTGCTAACAAACAAACAGACAGACAAACGCCAGTCCCTGATGAAAACATATACCTCCTTGGTAGAGGTAAATAAACAATAAGAAATAAAAAAGCAAAATGTCAGTTGTATTTCAAAACGATGAATGAATAACTTGAAATGACATTGATGTGAAAACACAGATGCACAAACGTGTACCGTATATGCAGACAGACAGATAGACAGTCAGGCACACCGTCTAACACACATCGTCACTGGAAAGACTAATCATACTATTTGAAGTTGGAATGTTAAGATCACCATAACTAGGAATTTGACATTTTGTCATTTGATTATGAAAAAATAATTAGGCTAATAGCAGACAGTTTGGTCTATTTCATTATTGCATTACCTGTCATTATTCTAATAAAAGCAGTTATTGTGATCATTTTTCAAATGTTATTGTCAGAAAAAAATCTGTTATTGTGACAACCCTAATTAGGATGAACATGATTTAACAGGGTCTTACCTGTCAGACAGCTCTGGGTTGCGTCTCTGTTGTCACCCCTTCTGGTTACGCTGCGTGTCTCTGTGAGAATGACACCACTGTGACTGGTGCAGCCAGCTTCATCATAAATGTATGCAAAATCACCTCTGCCACACCACAAGCACAGACGTCACTGTTTTCTACAGAGATATAACTCTGGTAATGTTTTCTACAGAAATAAAACTCTGGTAATGTCCTACACCAACAAGAGTCTTATGTTTAAATACATGCTTTTGGAGCATTCACATAATATAGGAGATTTAACAATAGTTTCAAGACCAAAGGAGGCTCTAAAGTTAGTTCATCGTGTGTTGACTTGTGTGTGTGTGTGTGTGTGTGTGTGTGTGTGTGTGTGTGTGTGTGTGTGTGTGTGTGTGTACCTGAGTATGCATGCCCTTAAAGTATGTGTGAGTGGATATAGTCTGCACCTCACATTCACTCATTCACACACACACACACACTCACACAGACAGTGCAGGTTGGCACGCAAGGCTCGAAACGGCCACATCCCGGGATTCTGAAAGACACCTCTACTTCCTGAGCATGTCTGTTTGTACCTCTGTGTGTGTGTGTGTGTGTGTGGGGGGGGGGGGGGTTATAACACCTTATCATGGCCACACTATGGCACTCATCTTTAACTACCATGACTCAGCATGTTTTCATAACACCTTATCATGGCCACACTATGGCACTCATCTAACTACCATGACTCAGCATGTTTTCATAACACCTTGATCATCAGAATCAGAATCAGATTTATTGGCCAGGTTTGCGTAAACAAGCAAGGAAATTTGTCTTCGGTTAATCTTTGTTCTCAAGTACAACACTCAACCCCTGCTGGGCTTTCTTCTGGATAGTGTCAATGTGGCGAGACTATTTTAGGTCCTGTGAGATGGTTGATCCCAGGAACCTTAAGGAATCCACGTTGGACACTGTAGGTGCCTCACATGCAGCGTTTATACGTCCTCCCTCGCTCCTCGGGCCTCGATCCTCACTGATCTACATGAAGAATGATGGGGCGGCAACAATGGGATAGTCTATCCACTATTAGTTATAGATCAGTGGGAACGCCCCTCGAGAATCGAGCATCGAGGATAGAGGAGGCATGTTGAGAGGCACCCTATGTCGTTCTGAATGCCAAGGGGAGGGGGGACTTTTCCTTAAGTCCACTGTCATCTCCACAGTCTTCTTGGGGTTCATCTCCACAGTCTTCTTGGGGTTCATCTCCACGGCCTTCTTGGGGTTCATCTCCAGAGGGCACTGACTGCACCACTGGACCAGCTGCTCCACTTCCTGTCTGTAAGCAAACTCATCACCATCCTGGATCAAATCAGTGTCATCCACAAACGTCAGGAGTTTTACAGATGGGCTCTTTGAGGTGCCGTCATTAGTGTAGAGGGAGAAGAGCAGCAGGGAAAGTACTGCACGTCTTGGGTCATTAACTATTTAAATATCACCTGCCAGCACCAGCCACACCTTACCATGGCCACACTAGCACTCACCTTATGTCCCATGAGTCAACTTCAAGAGCTACAGATGGGCTGTCATTAGAGAGGTGGAGTCATTAGTGTAGAGGGAGAAGCGCAGCAGGGAAGGTACTGCATGTCTTGGTTCATTAACTATTTAAATATCACCAGCCAGACTCAGACGTCTCCCTGCTGTTGTTCAGCTCAGAGATTTGCTTTGCAAAAGATGCAGCAGCTCACATCTCCATACCTGCAAAATAGATCTACATTTTGACATTGACATTTGACATTGACATTGAGAGAGAGAGAGAGAGACAGACAGAGAGAGAGTGTGTGAATGAGCTTTTTTTGGTCAGGTTTGCATAAACAAACAAGGAATTTGACTCTTGTTAATGTTTGCTCTCAAGTTCAACACTCAACAAAAACATTAACAAAACCAGTAAGAATAGAATAAGGGCAGTAGGGCTATATATAAGAATAAATACAGTTTGTACATCTACAAATAGATGTTATGGGTGGGATATGCAATTGTCCGGAGGGGGAGTGCAGCCTTGTTGTCCCTGTCAAGGTTGCCATGGTCGCGGACACTCCAACAGGCACAAGCAAGTAGTGTAGAATAGACTGAGGTTTAAGATTAGATATAAATATAGTGCAAGGCAATGCAATGATAATGTATTAATAACAATATTGTAACTGTAAGATTGAAGTGCACATGATGCAGTATGTCTAGATGAGCAGAACAGGTTGATTGACTTTGTTTGTTGTAAGGGTGGGTGCTATTTTTGAGTGCTCAACAGATTGACAGCTTGGGGGAAGAAGCTGTCTTTGTGACATGTGGTGTGTAAGAGAATTGTGTGTGATACGAAAAAGCAGAGACGTAATCTGTATGGTTGTCATCGTGCAGTGAAACCCATCTCTATAAAAAAGTTCCTGTAATGGGCCATCTGTAAGAAGGTTCCTGTAACGGGCCATCTGTAAGAAGGTTCCTGTAATGGAAGAAGGTTCCTGTAATGGGCCTTCTGTAAGAAGGTTCCTGTAACCCGCAATCTGTAAGAAGGTTCCTGTAATGGAAGAAGGTTCCTGTAATGGGCCATCTGTAAGAAGGTTCCTGTAACGGGCAATCTGTAAGAAGGTTCCTGTAAAGGAAGAAGGTTCCTGTAATGGGCCATCTGTAAGAAGGTTCCTGTAAAGGACCACATGTGGATCTGTACAGAAGTGTGTGTGGTCCTATACTGGACTGTATGTTTCTTTACATTTGCAGTTGCCACGGTGTGAGTGTCTTTTTGTATGTATGTACGTGTGTGTGTGTGTGTGTGTGTGTGTGTGTGTGTGTGTATCTGTTTGTCTGTGTGTGTGTGTGTGTGTGTGTGTGTGTGTGTGTCTGTTTGTCTGTATGTACGTGTGTGTGTGTGTGTGTGTGTGTGTGTGTGTGTGTGTGTGTGTGTGTATCTGTTTGTCTGTGTGTGTGTGTGTGTGTGTGTGTGTGTGTGTGTGTGTGTGTGTGTGTGTGTGTCTGTTTGTCTGTGCGTAACTGTGCGTTCAGACCAAGACCGTCAAAAGTGTCAAGAGCGCCGGGAATCATTCATTTTCTATGGAGAGTCAGCGTTACCGGCGTCAAAAGCGTTCTTGGCGTGAGCGTGGCTTCATGAGCTTCACGGGCGTCAAAAAAAAGTTGAACCTCAGTTAACTTTATGGTAATGAGCTATGACACGGTTCGGCATCAACTAATCAGAATGTCAAACTCGCAGGATTGCTGCTTGTGGTTTGTTCAAATGTTTCATGTCATGGCTTTGACGCTTTCGGTGCCGAACTGGGTTGAGCGTCGGGCTATGAGCTTCACCAGCAACTTTGACGCTTTTGACGGTTTTGGTCTGAATGCACAGTAAGTGTGTGAGTGGCCCAATCCCAATGTCAGCCCTAAAGACTAGGACTAAGGACTCACAGACTTAATTGATCTCAGGTGCTAAGTGAGTGAGTGTGTGAGGCCACATGGGCTCAGATTGGTATTTTTTCGGATTGGGACAGCACTTCACGAGATCACATGTACCTTGGCGATGTTTACTAACAAAGACGTAGCTAACATTTGCACCATGCACGCGTGTGTCGTGTGTGCTGTTGTTTACCTTCATTTCCGCATTTTTCCGCGGTAAACTTCACAACACTTTGAACTGTGGGTAATTCCCTTAGGTTAAGTCTGCACCGATGCAGACTCACGGAAAGGGCCTATGTGTATGTGTGTCTGTCTGTGGGCTTTTAGCTCATTGCTAGCACCCTCCACTGCGCATTGCTAGCACCCTCCACTGCTCATTGCTAGCACACTCTACTGCTCATTGCTAGCACCCTTCACTGCTCATTGCTAGCACCCTCCACTGCTCATTGCTAGCACCCTTCACTGCGCATTGCTAGCACCCTCTACTGCTCATTGCTAGCACCCTCCACTGCTCATTGCTAGCACACTCCACTGCTCATTGCTAGCACACTCCACTGCTCTTTGCTAGCTCACTCCACTGCTTTTAGCTCGTTGCCAACACACTCCACTGCTTTTAGCTCGTTTCTAGCGCACTCCACTTGCCATCCGAGGCACAGCTGTTTGCAGGATCAAGTCTGGGCGTGTGCAGGGCTAAGCTGCGTGGTTCAACACAATTGAGGTTGTACACTTATTCTTGCGTCATCTGGGAGAGACGACACCACAAAGACTGGGAATCCAACCGATTACTTTCAGCCACACCACAAGAAAACAGCTAAAAACATCTCACACCACGTGTCAAGTTCTCATCTATCAAGGGTGTGCAAGCGTGTGTGTGTGTGTGTGTGTGTGTGTTTTTCTGTCTGTCTACATGTTGTTTTGTGAAATCATTGGCTTATGTTATCATAAGACAGATCTCCATAAGCATATTTGGCTTCTCATAGCTGTGCTCAATGAAAGTGTCACCTCTCATATCATTCCTATTATCGCCGCTGGTGTTGATAGTCACACATATGTAGGTTACTTTTGTAACGATGTACTCTCAGTTGCTTTGGTGCAATTCTTCTTATTGTTATTATTGTTAATTTATTTTAAGATTATTTTTTGGGCTTTTCATTCCTTTAATTGGTCAGGACAGTAGAGAGAATGACAGGAAGCGAGTGGGAGAGAGAGCTGGGGTGGGATCCGGAAAGGACCACGGGGCGGGAATCGAACCCGGGTCGCCGGCGTGCGGTGCAGGTGCACCTTTGCACCATGCACCATTCTTATTGTTATTATTAAGGTTTATTTAGGTAGGGACGGATACAAAAACATAGACAAGCTTGAACAGTCATCTGATGGGACACTTTCAGCGGGTTCATGTGTTCTTTCTGTATTCAGTTATTTTACATGAATTCATTTTAATGACTCCATTACTGTAACCCCCCCATCCTGCAATTATCTCTCATCAGTTTTGTCTTTCTGTTCCAATGTATCAAATGTAATAGCATTTTTTTTTTGTCGTGATATACACTTGTTTAATTGGTGAAAGCTACTGAGATTTAAAAGAAAAAAAAGTTCAATTCAGTATCACTCACTGGAAACTCAAAGATTTAGTAAAACAAAGTGTAGAGGCTAAATAAGTGTATGCCTATACTGATCTCCATAAGATCTATGATTTAGGGTCAGTCTCTAAACACACTGTCAGACAGATTTCCGTATCCTCGCCTGTACTGAATTTAGTCCACAAAGGGCTCTCGGACTTTGTTTCACAATCAATACATTTGATAACAGAGCCTATTTGTTCTTAGCCCATAAAATGTCCTTGTGTCATTGTGTGCGGATAAGAGAGTCAAATGGCTTAGTCATGTTGTCAGTATAACAGTGCACTCTGGAGGGATGTTTGTAAATCTCAAGTTACACCTTAGTGTATGTGGGAGCTTGATCGCAAGAGACTGGGCAAGATTCACATTGACGCTTCTACTGTTTTTTACTGTAATTTGTTGACAGACCATGACATTGCGATACAGAAAGGAAAAGACAGCACTGCATAGTACAAAGAAAAAAAAGAAAATATGGTAAAAATGTGACCATAGGGCAATCTCCTTAGGGGAAACTGTACCTGCAATGCTGTAGGAATTACAGTGCAGTCTTCCTACACCTCCTGACGCTCCTGCATTTGGGCCACAAATTCTCATATGACAACTTGTTCAATCATTTTGCATGTAAAGACTCATGCTATGAACGGATGCCTTAATGTTTTGGGGGGTGAGACAATTCAGGAGAGAAATGTAAATAATAATTTTAAGTTAAAAAAAAATGAGAAACTGTAACACAATGATGTTAAGATTGAACAGGTAGTTTTGAGAATTTCAATTCAGATCTGAGAAATGTACCAAAGCGACTGAGAAAATCTTTAATGTTCTCAGCAACACAGGGGAGGCAAATAAAGTCGAAAAGACTCCTTTACGGTCTTTTTACAAACCCCTAAGCAAGGGTTAATGTTTTGACTTTCATTAAGTACAAAGAAGCATGAATATAAATTTTAAAAAAATAAAGTGTCTCTGTGGTGTCCGGAGTTTGAAGAGACAAGAGAAGAGAGCGCTGAAGGGGGGATGTTCCCTTTTTATACCTTTTTGAACCAGCTGAACATGCCCAGACCTGCATGTTCTTATCCTGTCTTGCCATGAGCTAATGGTTCTCTATTTTGTCTTCCTCCTGGCCTACACTCTTTAACTGTTGCTACATCATGTTCTAATCACATTTCATTTAGCATAACACACTTTAAGTCTAGCACAAAATATATAATATGTAGCCTAAGCAAACACACTTTATGCTTTATAAGCAAAAACAATGTTATGCTTCAAGAAAACAAACATCTAAGTTGTTTCACATCCTATCGTTGCAGAATTTGCAGATTTGTATGTGTTTTGAAGCAAGCTGAATTTACGCAGTTATATGACTAAAAGCATATAAATAGTCTATAAAGTATATAAATAGTCTTACATTAAGTATTACCAAAACAATCACCAGCCAAGAAGACAGGAGCCTATTCATCATTCTTATGTGTTTATAACTAGTTGAGTTGAAATGATTCTGTAGGAGTTCTGTTATGGTGGACACAACGGAAGTTAAGAAAAACACAAATGATCGGCCTGCATTCTAACAGGTGAGACCTTTTGTGTTTGAAAGTACAAACTAGAAGTGCTAAGCTCTATTTACTGCCCTGTGTGTGCCGTCAGTGTGTACATCTCCCAGTTTACACACTTCATACAGTACATCACATGAACAACAGCAGAGTGTTTGTTTAGAGCTCAGTTCTCTTCCTCCTCTTCCTCCCCTTTTCTTTCTTCTCCTCCTTCTGCTTCTTGAAGATCTTTCCATCTTGCTTCTTCCAGCTCAGTTTGGCATCTGCTGGCATCCCACTGTCCCTCAGTCTCTGCTGAATCTGGAGAACAGAACCCAAGTCATTCAGAACCACCTCTCACCTCTTACATGGTCCCAGTACAGACTTGCTGGTAGGGGTCTGGACTCACCTGCTGTAGGAAGGCCTGCTGCACTGCAGGGTCATGGATGTTCACATGAGAAGCTACCTTAATAGCCACTCTTACAGTCTGCCTCTTTACCTCTTTGGGGTCTGTAACACACACATGCACAGATTATTTGGATTAACTACAACCCCAAATCTGAAAAAATGGGATGTTGTGTTAAATGAAAATATAAACAGAATGTTATAATATACAAATCTTGCTAATCTATATTTAGATGCAAAATTGACCACTGGGGACCGTTTCAATGCACCCACTTCACCTTCTTTAGAGCATTTCATATGATCATCAGCAGCTCATGATCATGCGTGTTGTCTGTCTGAACCCCCATCAAGCAGAGAGAAGGAATAGTCTCAACTTACCACCATAGCAGATGAAGGGACTAGGATGGTGACAGTCTTCATCTTTCCACTGACCACTGGGCATAATTGCCGTGCACGCCACACCCACATTATTGGGTTCTCCAGTGCTCCAGTGGCGGAATGAGGAGCTGCTGCCATCTGACCACTCCCAGACATCTCTGAACAGGCCGATCCAGGCGGCATTCACAGTACCTAGCTTTATCTGGTCACTCTCTGCCTGATTCCTCACACTGGCCAGGTCTGTGTGTTTCTCTCTGCAGTATCTCTGAGCATCAGTCCAATTCTTATCATTATCTTTACCTCCAACCACCACATAAGGATGTGTGGAGTTGCCCCCTGTGGTAATGCATGGGTCATGGTTAACTGGGAATCAGTGCAGCTTTACAGTCTGAACTAGTGTGAGTGAGACTAAAGTCCGGCGTCCACCGGACACGTACGCGGCGCGATGCGACAAGAAAAAAAAATTGAACTTCATTGTTTTTAACAGAGCAAAGCCCGCTGGAAACGTCTGCCGCACAGCAGCCACACAGGGATAGAACACTGTTCTAAAATCCTGCGCGTCAAGCCCTCGCCGCTGAACGACATCAAAGATCCTTAATTATTGACAAGATAGAGCAACGTAATGCATCTCTATGGAAGCAAAATTCGAACAGTTCCAGTCTGCTTAAAGGGGCGTGTTGCAAAGACGTCATAGTGGGATATCGATCTCTGTCAGATTGGCAAGCAGTTCAGTTCGAATGTTAGCAGGTCTGCTTAAAGGGGGATTTAGCCCCCCTCCCCCTTGTAAAGACAGAACGCGGAAATGATCGAACGTTTGCGCCTCTCGCTCCGCTTTAACCCTCTCTGACGACGTGTCCGGTGGGCGCCGGCCATAACTGTAGTTGTGCAGTGTGGCAGCCTTTTGTCCATGAGTCTGAACTAATGTTAGTGTACATGAGGTCATTACACACTGATTTGTAGATGTGCACAGTTTGGATGCATGTGTTGCTGAGAGAATGAATAACATTGTTCTGAATGACAGAAGTTGGATTCTCACCATCATAACAGCAGAAGGGAAGAGTGCGGCTACACGCCCTATCTTGCCATGCTCCATCTTCTCTCATACGCACACAGCCTTCGCTACCTCTGTTGGGTTCAACTTGATACCAGTTCCTGAACACTGCTTCATTCTCTCTGTAGAAATCTTTGTCAGCTAGAGACCACTGCCACTCTTCCTTCAGCCCAATCCAAGCATTTCCAGCACCTGCTTCATGGATCGTGCTGTTCACCGTCTCCATCTCTGTCATGTTGTGTACGGTGGCGAGGTCAGTGAACTTCTCTCTGCAGTACTGCTGGGCTTCTGTCCAGGTCTTCTGCTCCTTCACCACATGGAACTGACGTGGCGCAGAGGAGGAGAGACAGCCCAGACCTGAGAGGAAACACACACACACACACACATCCACACAGACTATTAGCTCTGGTGAATACCTAATGCATAGACTATATGCACACACACACACACACACACACACACACACACACACATTACATATTGACAATATATAAGGGGCTGTTTAGAAAATATTCTATCTTAATCTCACATAAACATTGTCATAATCTCACACACGCACACACTATCATAACTGTCCAGGCTCCTGTCACACATCACGCTAGACTAGACTTTCAACAATTTTCCTACAGGACAAATAGGGGAGTGGACGATGCACACATTTTATTCTACATTTTATTCTACTGCTACAGTAAGTCCACCTCTGCCCGTGTGTTGTTCATTGATTTTAGCTCAGCTTTCAACACCATCCTGCCTGTCAAACTCTACAATTCCCTCCTGTCCATGGGAGCTAATCCCTCACTCTGTCAGTGGTTACTTAACTTCCTGTCTTTCAGGACACAGTGTGCTACAATCCAGAACAATGTGTCATCACCCAGGGTTCTGAACACTGGCGCCCCACAAGGGTGTGTCTTGTCACCTCTGTTATTTTCCCTTTACACCAAAGATTCTAGAACAGAGCAAGATGGATCACTGGCCGGAGAATACGTTGGATATGTTGAAGTACATTCTAACGCTCCATGGGCGCCATTTTGGTAAGCCGAAAAGTAATAAATCGTGCCTTTCACACGGCCAGATCATTACCGAGTAACAAAACAAAACAAAAAACAGCTGGCAATGGCAAAAACAGCTGTTGAGGTGGGTTTATACTGAATGATTGGAACTGTGTCTGAAATGTTGCTGAGCTTACCAAAATGGCGCCCTGTCGTGTACTTCATTCTTTTGACACAACTGATCCATCTTGCTCTGTTCTAGAATCTTTGCTTTACACTAATAATTGTACATCAAATTCTGATTCTGTCAAACTGCTTAAGTTTGCAGACGACACCACTGTTATAGGCCTCATACGCAATGGGGAGGAATCTTCCTATCGGAAGTGAGGTCGAACAGCTGGTGCAGTGGTGTGCAGACAATAACACAACTTAATACAGTCGAATAATACACTCAAATTTGACTTTAGGAAAAAGGCAGACCAGCACTAGCTTGGCAGGCCCTCGTGATGTAACACCTTCGGCGTTGCTGTCGCTGGTCTGGTCAACTGCTAATCGGGAAGGATTTCTGAGTTCCCCAAATCTGCGGAACTGCCCCCTTTGGTCGAGAACCAATCAACTTTGAGCAGCTCCACGGCTCTGGGTAGAGGCGTGTTCAAGGCAGAGAAAAGAGTGTTGTTATTGGTTTAAACTCGGCAAACCGCTTTCTGACATCGACCAGTAGCAAATCGAGGCACTTAAAGGAGGTGGGTCAACCAAGCGCTTGGAGAAACCGTGTAGCACAGGCTCTTGGGCAGACTAAAGTCTCACAGAGCCTTTCAAGTCGATGGCAATCAGGCTAGACCAGCACCTTCCCATCTCCATTAATGGCCAAGTAGTGGAGTAGCCCCCTCCTTCCATTTCTTAGGCACCACTATCTATCAGTCGCTGTCATGGAACCTGAACTCAAGTCTCATTGTTTTCAAAGCCCATCAGACATAACATTTCCTCCGTCAGCTGAGGTCAGTCAAGCAGGCATGATCCACTTCTATCGGGCTACCATCGAAAGCATGCTCTCCTACCAAACCTGTCTTTAACTAGTTCACACACACACACACACACACACACACACACACACACACACACAGACACACAGATACTAACACACACACACACACACACACACACACAGACAGACACACAGATACTGACACACACACACACACACACACACACACACACAGACAGACACACAGATACTGACACACACGCGCACACACACACACACACACACACACACACACACTGACCTGAGAGCAGCAGTGTGGTAGTGAGGAGTACAGTCATGATTGAGGGCCTGAAGAGAGAATGTCATTTAGAAAAACACAACAAAACACTCTGTTTGGTGTTTCTGACAGATTAAACAAAAATTACATTGCCATTGCCCAAGCCATGCACTAACCCAGTTGATTTAACCCAGCTGATTTCACCCATGGTCTGTGCTGGTTATAGCTCATGCACTAACCTAGCTGATTTTAACCATGAGTTGGGCTGGTTATACTGTAGCTCATGCACTAATCCAGCTGATTTCACCCATGAGTTGTGCTGGATATAGCTCATGCTCTAACCCAGCTGGTTTAACCCATGGGTTGTGCTGGTGAGCTCATGAAAACAACATAATCAAAATAATATATATTTTTTAGTTTTGCCACATTCAGTTTCATAGCAATGCTCTCCTTTTGTCTTGAATTGTTGTTGTGTACATTACATTATTATAGGGGCAGCCGTGGTGTACTGGTTAGCGCACCGGGCTTGTAACCGGAGGGTTGCCGGTTCGATCCCCGACCAGTCCACCATGGCTGAAGTGCCCTTGAGCAAGGCACCTAACCCCTCACTGCTCCCCGAGCGCCGCTGGTTGGGCAGGCAGCTCACTGCTCTGGGTTGTGTGATTCACCTCACTGTGTGTTCACTGTGTGCTGTGTGTTCACTAATTCGGTTAAATTGGGTTAAATGCAGAGAACTGAATTTCCCTCACGGGATCAAAAAAGTATATATTCTATTCTATTCTTTGTCTTATCTTTTTAAATATCATTTGAAAATGTAAAAAAAATTTTGAAAATGGATGAGTTCCAAATGTGGTTAAATTTGGATCAGGGCTGTCATGATAATGAAATACAATCAATGCATTATCATGATACACTGTATAATATTTATACATATGTTTTACATTGTATTTAGAGTTATCAGAGTTAAATCAGAACTAGGGCTGTCAATCAATTAAAACATGTAATCTAATTAATTACATACCGGTACTATGTGATTAATTAATCTGAATGAATCGCATATATCATTTTTGCTGTGAAAGTATTTTAAATATTTAAATTCAATTGAATCAATGAAAAATCAGCAATAGTGACATTAAAGTTAAAAAACTCTTCTATTATTTTCACTATTCAAATAATTGCCTCAAGAATCTATAATATCAAGTCAAATTGTATTTCCATAGCACGTTTACAAATAAATTCATCTGAATTAATCAGTTATTTTGACAGCCCTAACTAAAACATATTACAACATTATGAATCACATTTCCTTGGAACGGTGCCCAATTCTCAAACCGGAGTGAAATATTTGTTTCTTGATGGCCACTTGAAGCAGATTGTTTACAGTCACAACCAGGTCACACAGTTAACATAGATGTATAGATACTTTATTCATCTATGTGTATATCTATGTATCTATCAGATGCACAAATGTGTGTGCAGACAGATAGACAGGCAGATAGTCACACACATCGTCACTGGAACGTGCATATAGTCTGACTGATCATACTATTTGACGTTTGAATGTGAAGATCACCATGACCAGGTATTTGGCATTTAGTCATTTGATGATGAAAAACATAACAATTAATAACAGATGGTTCATTTTCAGACAGTTTGGTCTATTTCATTATCGAATTACCTGTCATTATTGCGATAAAAGCAGTTATCATGATTTAACAGGGTCTTACCTGTCAGACAGCTCTGGAGTTGCATCTCTGTTGTCACCCCTTTTGGTTACACTGCTTGTCGCTGTGAGAATGACACCACTGTGACTGGTGCAGCTCTCTACATCATAGATGTATGCAAAATCACCTCTGCCACACCACACACACAGACATCATTGTTTTCTACAAAAATAAAACTTTCCTACTACACCAAACAGAAACTTTTGTTTAAATACAAGCTTTTGGAGCACTCACATAATATAGGAGATAGGCTATATATATAATAGTTTCAAGACCAAAGAAGGCTCTATGGGTTTGAAGAGTAATCCATAAAGTGTCTGTTGTTATGGTAACTAGAGGTTCTGCCTAGCAGTGTGTACTTTGATCACCACTAAAGTTTGTTCATCATTTTTTCCAATTAAATACCATTAGGTGGGAAAAAGTGAACACAATTCCCACTCTAAGAAGAGTATTTATCTTGATTGATAGTGTTTCTGAGAAAACTACATTTAAAAAGTGTGTTGACGGTGTCCCAGGAATCGTTGACCAAAAATTCAGGAAGTAGGTGACGGGAGGAAAAACATAAAACAAACAAAACTTTAACAATCATGATATGACCGCTACGCTACAGTAGCTATGCTCATAATAATAACATAATTTGGAAAGAGAGTGGGAATAGTGCAAAAGTACTGTACCTCTTAGCTCAATTACTATTTAAATATCACCAGCCAGCCCCAGCCACACCTTATCATGGCCACACTAGCACTCACCTTACCTTCCATGGGTCAGCATGTTTGATAACACCTCATCATGGTCATACTGCACCTCTTGGTTCATTTACTATTAAAATATCACCAGCCAGCCTCAGACGTCTCCTTGCTGTTGTTCAGCTCAGAGATTTGCATTGCAAAAGATGCAGCAGCTCACATCACCATACCTGCAAAATAGATCTAAATTTTGACATTGACATTTGTCATTGACATTGAGAGAGAGAGAGAGAGAGAGAGAGAATCAGAATGAATCAGCTTTATTGGCCAGGTTTGCATAAACAAACAAGGAATTTGTCTCCGGTCTTTGTTCTCAAGTACCACACTCAACAATAACATAAAAAAACAGTAGCCTAAGAATAGAATAAGGGCAGTAAGGCCATATATAAGAATAAATACAGTTTGTACATTTACAAATAAATAGATGTTATGGGTGGGATATGCAATTGTCCGGAAGCGGAGTGCGGCCTTGTTGTCCCTGTCAAGGTTGCCATGGTCGCGGACACCCCAACAGACGCAGGATGCAATATACAATTAAAAGAGGGTGGGAATAGTGCAGTTTCAGTATAGACTGAGGTTTAAGATTAGATATAAATATAGTGCAAGGCAGTTCAGTGCAATGATAATGTATTAATAACAATTTTGTAACTGTAAGATTGAAGTGCACATGATATGACTAGATGAGCAGAACAGGTTGATTGACTTTGTTCGGTGTAAGGGTGTGTGCTATTTCTGAGTGCTCAACTGATTGACAGCTTGGGGGAAGAAGCTGTCTTTGTGACATCTGGTGTGTGAGAGAGATGTGTGTGATACGAAAAAGCAGAGACGTCATCCGCCCCGGTTGTCATCGTGCAGTGAAACCCATCTCTATAAAAAAGTTCCTGTAACGGGCCATCTGTAAGAAGGTTCCTGTAATGGATCATCTGTAAGAAGGTTCCTGTAATGGGCCATCTGTAAGAAGGTTCCTGTAATGGGCCATCTGTAAGAAGGTTCCTGTAATGGATCATCTGTAAGAAGGTTCCTGTAATGGGCCATCTGTAAGAAGGTTCCTGTGATGGGCCATCTGTAAGAAGGTTCCTGTGATGGGCCATCTGTAAGAAGGTTCCTGTAATGCATCATCTGTAAGAAGGTTCCTGTAAAGGACAACATGTGGTTTCTGTACCAAAGTGTGTGTGGTTTCTCAGGTTCCTATACTGGACCGTGTGTTTCTTTACATCACAGACCAAAAGTTGCCACGGTGTGTGTGTGTGTGTCTGAGAGAGAGAGAGTCTGTGTGTGTGTGTGTGTGTGTGTGTGTCTGTTTGTCTGTCTGTGTGTGTGTATCTGTTTGTCTGTGTGTGTGTGTGTGTGTGTGTGTGTGTGTGTGTATCTGTTTGTCCGTGAGTGATTGTGTGAGAGTGTGTCTGTGTATGTGTGTCTGTCTGTAGGCTTTTAGCTCATTGCTAGCACACTCAACTGCTCAATGCTAGCGCACCCCACTGCTTTTAGCTCATTGCCAGCGCACTCCACTGCTTTAAACTCGTTGCCAGCGCACTCCACTGCTTTTAGCTCATTGCCAGCGCACTCCACTTGCCATCCAAGGCACAGCTGTTTGCAGGATCAAGTCCGGGCGTGTGCAGGGCTGAGCTGCGTGGTTCAACACAATTGAGGTTACACTTAGGCTACTCTTGCGTCATCTGGGAGAGACGACACCACAAAGACTGGGAATCCAACGGATTACTTTCAACCATACCACAAGAAAACAGCTAAAACGTCTCACACCACGTGTCATGTTCTGATCTATCAAGGGTGTCCGTGTGTTCTTAAGTGTTTCTGTCTGTCTACATGTTGTTTTGTCAAATCATTGGCATCTATCTATATTATCATAAAACAGATCTCCAAATGCATATTTGGCTTCTCATAGCTGTGCTGGAGCGTTAGAGGAGTCTGTCTGCTCTATCAGTGCCAACACTTCACTGCCCCCTGCTGGATCCGTCTGAAAGTGTCACCTATCACATCATTCCTATTATCGCCGCTGGTTTTGCTAGTCACACATATGTACTTTTGTAATGATGTACTCTCAGTTGTGTTGGTGCGATTCTTATTCTTGTTATTATTATTATTATTATTAAAGTTTATTTAGGTAGGGACAGATACAAAAACATAAACAAGCTCAAACAGTCATCAGGGGGCCTGTACTACGAAGGGAGTTTAACCTACCCAGATGTAACCCAGGGTTAAACCAGGGTTGACTAAACCTGGTTTTCTTCATTGGTGTTAAAGAGACCCTATGCAACTTTTTCATAGTCATAAAATTGCTTAGAAATCGTTGTTTTACTTGACTGACCAGTTTTATCGAAAACAATCACATTTCCTCCCGCCCCTAGTGTCCCTATCCGCTATTACAACCTTGCAACTTTCTGATAAACGATCGTCTGCTGTTTACATCTGGAAGTCAGAGACACGAAAGGAACAAGAAGAACCACGCTTGCAATTTATATATTTATATATAGCCTATATATGTATAAATATACATGCTAAAGCTGTCAGGGAAGCTCTGCAGAGAAATATGCAAGCATAAAACGAGCGAAAACGAAAACAGAGATGAAATCGCCAATCCTGCATTATTCCTCTTTAATTGGTACTACGATGCCGAGTAAGAAGTTGATTCGTTGAACCGGGGTTAACCTCATTGGAGTTTGTGTGCGTTCACAGAAAATGGGCGGGTTGCAGCGCAAGCCACCACTTTTAATGATGCCGCGATGACGTTATTTTACGGATAAGGAATGCGCAATGATTATAAAAAGTTTTGAGCAATTAAAACTCACTGTAAGACACAAATAAAATACGTTGGCAGCAAAAAAAGCAAGGCAAGGCTGTTGGCAACTTATTGCAGATCAGATATATGCATAAGTAAAGTTTTAGGCTATTTAATGTACCTCAAATAGCCTATGTGTTACGGTAGCTTGCGTAATGTCTGAAATGTGTTGAAATAAAAACATATTTGAGTTCATAAAAGTCCTACAGATGTAAGTTAACCAAGAACATAACCTGCTTGAAGCAGGATTGAGATGCAGCGTCAATTTCCAATGGCAGCATATGTTAAAAACCTATCCACCTTTCGTAGTACGGGTTAATCGGGAAGTTACGCCACGCGTGATCAACTTACTCTCGAAGTTACGCAGATAAGCCAGTAACCCCGCTTCGTACTACAGGCTCCGAAGCATGCATCATAGTGTTTCTAGCTGAAGCTAATTCACAACACTTGTACCTAGTAGGGCCTTTGGTTAAAAAAATAAAAATACAGATTGACATTACTAAAAGATAATAAAGATGTGAAATGAAATAGAGTAAAAGGAAATTGGTAAAAAAAAAAAAAAAAGTATACAAGAGAGAACACAGTGTAGGACCTAAAAATGAGCGCAGTATTTTTCCTGAAATAGTCACAATTTGGTGTTTCTTTTCAAGGTGGCTAATGTTGGGACTGATTTCAGGTGGATTACCAAACAATCACCAGCCAAGAACACAGAGAAGTTATACATTGAAAACATAAAAATCATAGAACACAAACCAAAAATAGATCTAAAAGCCTATTAATTCTTCTTATGTGTTTTTAACCAGTTGAGTTGAAGTGATTCTGTAGGAGTTCTGTTATGGTGGACACAACGGAAGTGAAGAAAAACAAAAGTGATTGACCAGCATCTTAACAGGTGGACTTTTTGTGTTTTAGAGGTCAGTTCTCTTCCTCCCCTCTTCTTTCTTCTCCTTCTTCTCTTTGAAGATCTTTCCATCCTGTTGCCTCATCCAGGTCAGTTTAGCGCCTGCTGGCATCCCACCGTCCCTCAGTCTCTGCCGAATCTGGAGAACAGAACCCAAGTCATTCAGAACCAGCTCTCACCATGGACTGTTACTCGTTCCCAGCACAGACTCACTTGTCGGGGTCTGGACTCACCTGCTGTAGGAAGGCCTGCTGCACGGCAGGGTCGTGGATGCTCACATTAGAAGCTACCTGAAACTCCACTCTCACAATCTGCCTCTTCACCTCTTTGGAGTCTGTACAGAGCAACACAGACATGCACAGATTATGTGGATGATCTAAGAAGACACCAAGAGTGTGTTGTCCACTTAGGTTTAGGGTTTGTAATGCTTACCTCCTTCTTCAACTGGGATTTGGGTTGAGGGCTGGGGTCCCATTCGTGAGGTTGAATCTGTAGTGTTTAAGTTGAGGGCACCTCATTAGTTATGAAACCAGTTCTTAGCACCAGCATAGTGGAAGCTAGTATTGTATCTTGCATAGATTACAGTCTGGGACACCGCCAGCAATCTTGAACACCATGAAAGATTTTAATAAACCCCCCCCCCCCCCCCCCCCCCAACAAACAAACAAATAATAAAAAAAAAATTGCAAAACTGAATAGACTGTTGCCTTAAAATGAAAATGCTTTGGTATGTGGTGGCTTGGCTAGTGGTGGCTAGGCTAGTTATTGGTTTGTAATGCTTACCTCCTTCTTCAACTGGGATTTGGGTTGAGGGCTGGGGTCCCATTCGTGAGGTTGAATCTGTAGTGTGTATGTTGAGGGCACCTCATTAGTTATGAAACCAGTTCTTAGCACCAGCAGTCTGTAGGTTAACATTTTACCTTGCATATAGTATAGTCTGGGGCACAGCCAGCAATCTTGGGCCCAATGAAAGATTTCAATATACCCCCCTCCCCCCAAAACAAACAAACAAACAAACAATAAAAAAAAACATGTAAAACTGTCTGAATCATATTGAATAGACTGTTGCCTTGGCTTGGCTAGTGGTGGCTAGGCTAGTTATTGGTTTGTAATGCTTACCTCCTTCTTCAACTGGGATTTGGGTTGAGGGCTGGGGTCCCATTCGTGAGGTTGAATCTGTAGTGTGTATGTTGAGGGCACCTCATTAGTTATGAAACCAGTTCTTAGCACCAGCATTGTGTTGGGCAGGCTCACATTTTATCCTACACAGTGCAGTGGTTAATTGTTTAAGTTCAACTAGTTACAGACCTGCAGAACATTAATCTGATCTCCCATGGCAATAAATGTGGAGTGTTTCAATGAAATAACACTGCACTTCCTACTGAAAATTGTTGTGCTGATACTGTAGTTATCGGTTTGTAATGCTTACCTCCTTCTCCTTCAAATGGGATTTGGGTTGAGGGCTGGGGTCCCATTCGTGAGGTTGAATCTGTAGTGTGTATTCCAGGGCACCTCATTAGTTATGAAACCAGTTCTTAGCACCAGCAGTATGTAGGTTAACATTTTGCCTTGCATATAGTATAGTCTGGGGCACAGCCAGCAATCTTGGGCCCAATGAAAGATTTCAATATACCCCCCCACCCCACACACACACACAAAACAAACAAACAAACAAACATTAAAACAAAACCCATGCAAAACTGTCTGAATCATATTGAATAGACTGTTGCCTTAAAATGAGAATGCTTTGGTATGTGGTGGCTTGGCTAGTGATGGCTAGGCTAGTTATTGGTTTATAATGCTTACCTCCTTCTTCAGCTGGGATTTGGGTTGAGGGCTGGGGTCCCATTCGTGAGGTTGAATCTGTAGTGTGTATGTTGAGGGCACCTCATTAGTTATGAAACCAGTTTTTAGCACCAGCAGTCTGTAGGTTAAAATTCTACCTTGCATATAGTATAGTCTGGGGCACAGCCAGCAATCTTGGGCCCAATGAAAGATTTCAATATACCCCCCTCCCCCCCAATAAATGAATAAATAAATAAATAAATAAACTGTCTGAATTACACTGAATAGACTGTCGCTTTAAAATGAAAATGCCTTAGTATGTGGTAGGCTATTGGTTTGTAATGCTTACCTCCTTCTTCAACTGGGATTTGGGTTGAGGGCTGGGGTCCCATTCGTGAGGTTGAATCTGTAGTGTGTATGTTGAGGGCACCTCATTAGTTATGAAACCAGTTCTTAGCACCAGCATAGTGGAAGCTAGTATTGTATCTTGCATAGATTACAGTCTGGGACTCCGCCAGCAATCTTGAGCCCCATGAAAGATTTTAATATAACCCCCCCCTGTTGCCTTAAAATGAAAATGCTTTGGTATGTGGTATCTTGGCTAGTGGTGGCTAGGCTAGTTATTGGTTTGTAATGCTTACCTCCTTCTTCAACTGGGATTTGGGTTGAGGGCTGGGGTCCCATTCGTGAGGTTGAATCTGTAGTGTGTATGTTGAGGGCACCTCATTAGTTATGAAACCAGTTCTTAGAACCAGCATAGTGGAAGCTAGTATTGTATCTTGCATAGATTACAGTCTGGGACTCCGCCAGCAATCTTGAGCCCCATGAAAGATTTTAATATAACCCCCCCCTGTTGCCTTAAAATGAAAATGCTTTGGTATGTGGTATCTTGGCTAGTGGTGGCTAGGCTAGTTATTGGTTTGTAATGCTTACCTCCTTCTTCAACTGGGATTTGGGTTGAGGGCTGGGGTCCCATTCGTGAGGTTGAATCTGTAGTGTTTAAGTTCAGGGCACCTCATTAGTTATGAAACCAGTTCTTAACACCAGCATTGTTTTGGGCAGGCTCACATTTTATCCTACACAGTGCAGTGGTTAATTGTTTAAGTTCAACTAGTTACAGACCTGCAGAACATTAATCTGATCTCCCATGGCAATAAATGTGGAGTGTTTCAATGAAATAACACTGCACTTCCTACTGAAAATTGTTGTGCTGATACTGTAGTTATCGGTTTGTAATGCTTACCTCCTTCTTCAGCTGGGATTTGGGTTGAGGGCTGTGGTCCCATTTGTGAGGTTGAATCTGTAGTGTGTATGTTGAGGGCACCTCATTAGTTATGAAACCAGTTCTTAGCACCAGCAGTCTGTAGGTTAACATTCTACCTTGCATATAGTATAGTCTGGGGCACAGCCAGCAATCTTGGGCCCAATGAAAGATTTCAATATACCCCCCTCCCCCCAATAAATGAATAAATAAATAAATACATTGTCTGAATTACACTGAATAGACTGTTGCCTTAAAATGAAAATGCCTTGGTATGTGGTAGGCTATTGGATTGTAATGCTTACCTCCTTCTTCAACTGGGATTTGGGTTGAGGGCTGGGGTCCCATTCGTGAGGTTGAATCTGTAGTGTGTATGTTGAGGGCACCTCATTAGTTATGAAACCAGTTCTTAGCACTAGCAGTCTGTAGGTTAACATTCTACCTTGCATATAGTATAGTCTGGGGCACAGCCAGCAATCTTGGGCCCAATGAAAGATTTCAATATACCCCCCTCCCCCCCAATAAATGAATAAATAAATAAATAAACTGTCTGAATTACACTGAATAGACTGTTGCCTTAAAATGAAAATGCCTTGGTATGTGGTAGGCTATTGGATTGTAATGCTTACCTCCTTCTTCAACTGGGATTTGGGTTGAGGGCTGGGGTCCCATTCGTGAGGTTGAATCTGTAGTGTGTATGTTGAGGGCACCTCATTAGTTATGAAACCAGTTCTTAGCACCAGCAGTCTGTAGGTTAACATTCTACCTTGCATATAGTATAGTCTGGGGCACAGCCAGCAATCTTGGGCCCAATGAAAGATTTCAATATACCCCCCCCCCCCCCCCCCCAAAACAAACAAACAAACAAACAATAAAAAAAACCCATGCAAAACTGTCTAAATCATATTGAATAGACTGTTGCCTTAAAATGAAAATGCTTTGGTACTGTATATGGTGGCTTGGCTAGTGGTGGCTAGGCTAGTTATTGGTTTGTAATGCTTACCTCCTTCTTCAACTGGGATTTGGGTTGAGGGCTGGGGTCCCATTCGTGAGGTTGAATCTGTAGTGTGTATGTTGAGGGCACCTCATTAGTTATGAAACCAGTTCTTAGCACCAGCAGTCTGTAGGTTAACATTCTACCTTGCATATAGTATAGTCTGGGGCACAGCCAGCAATCTTGGGCCCAATGAAAGATTTCAATATACCCCACCCCCCCCAAAAAACAAACAAACAAACTAACAATGAAAAAAAAAAACATGCAAAACTGTCTGAATCATATTGAATAGACTGTTGCCTTGGCTTGGCTAGTGGTGGCTAGGCTAGTTATTGGTTTGTAATGCTTACCTCCTTCTTCAACTGGGATTTGGGTTGAGGGCTGGGGTCCCATTCGTGAGGTTGAATCTGTAGTGTGTATGTTGAGGGCACCTCATTAGTTATGAAACCAGTTCTTAACACCAGCATTGTGTTGGGCAGGCTCACATTTTATCCTACATAGTACAGTGGTTAATTGTTTAAGTGCAACTAGTTACAGACCTGCAGAACATTAATCTGATCTCCCATGGCAATAAATGTGGAGTGTTTCAATGAAATAACACTGCACTTCCTACTGAAAATTGTTGTGCTGATACTGTAGTTATCGGTTTGTAATGCTTACCTCCTTCTTCAGCTGGGATTTGGGTTGAGGGCTGGGGTCCCATTCGTGAGGTTGAATCTGTAGTGTGTATCCCAGGGCACCTCATTAGTTATGAAACCAGTTCTTAGCACCAGCAGTATGTAGGTTAACATTTTACCTTGCATATAGTATAGTCTGGGGCACAGCCAGCAATCTTGGGCCCAATGAAAGATTTCAATATACCCCCCCATCCCCCACACACACACAAAACAAACAAACAAACATTAAAACAAAACCCATGCAAAACTGTCTGAATCATATTGAATAGACTGTTGCCTTAAAATGAAAATGCTTTGGTATGTGGTGGCTTGGCTAGTGGTGGCTAGGCTAGTTATTGGTTTGTAATGCTTACCTCCTTCTTCAACTGGGATTTGGGTTGAGGGCTGGGGTCCCATTCGTGAGGTTGAATCTGTAGTGTGTATGTTGAGGTCACCTCATTAGTTATGAAACCAGTTCTTAGCACCAGCAGTCTGTAGGTTAACATTCTACCTTGTATAGTCTGGGGCACAGCCAGCAATCTTGGGCCCAATGAAAGATTTCAATATACCCCCCTCCCCCCCAATAAATGAATAAATAAATAAATAAACTGTCTGAATCACACTGAATAGACTGTTGCCTTAAAATGAAAATGCCTTGGTATGTGGTAGGCTATTGGCTTGTAATGCTTACCTCCTTCTTCAACTGGGATTTGGGTTGAGGGCTGGGGTCCCATTCGTGAGGTTGAATCTGTAGTGTATAAGTTGAGGGCACCTCATTAGTTATGAAACCAGTTCTTAGCACCAGCATAGTGGAAGCTAGTATTGTATCTTGCGTAGATTACAGTCTGGGACACCGCCAGCAATCTTGAGTCCCATGAAAGATTTTAATATAAATCCCCCCCCCCCCCCCCTCCCCCCAACAAACAAACAACAATTAAAAAAAATTGCAAAACTTAATAGACTGTTGCCTTAAAATGAAAATGCTTTGGTATGTGGTGGCTTGGCTAGTGGTGGCTAGGCTAGTTATTGGTTTGTTATGCTTACCTCCTTCTTCAACTGGGATTTGGGTTGAGGGCTGGGGTCCCATTTGTGAGGTTGAATCTGTAGTGTGTATGTGGAGGGCACCTCATTAGTTATGAAACCAGTTCTTAGCACCAGCAGTCTGGGTCACCGCCAGCAATCTTGAGCCCCATGAAAGATTTTGAGAAAGATCACCAGTCTCAGTTGGGGGATATCATCAGTAGCATGACCCCGAGGGACCCTATCATACTGTAGAAATGGCCTATCCCCAATATGTGTTATGCCCAATGACTGCTGTTACACTTACCAGCTTGATTTGGACACCTCGGCACCTCGCAGTACTCCCACCTAGTTGCAGAGTCTGTTGTGTAGCACCAGGGATCATCGTCACCATCAGGATCTCTGCAGTAGTTTCCTTCAAGGCCTCTAAGAAAGCATAATACACGTATGAACTTCAATCACATCCCTTTCATAATCCATAGGGTTTAATATGACGTCGGTCCACCCTTTGCAGCTATAACAGCTTCAGCTCTCTGTACAAGGTTTAGGAGTGTGTTTATTGGGGTTATTTTTAACATTCTTTCAGAAGCGCATTTGTGAGGTCACACACTGGTGTTGGACAATGGTTCTCAGTCTCTTCTCTAATTCATCCCAAAGGTGTTCTATTGGGTTTAGGTCTGGACTCTGTGCAGGCCAGTCAAGTTCATCCACACTAAACTCATGTCATCCATGTCTATGGACCTTGCTTTGTGCACTGGTGCATAGTCATGTTGGAACAGGAAGGGACCATCCGTGAGCTGGACTTGGTCCCTTAGTTCCAGTGAGGAACTCTGAATGCTTCAACATTAACCGAGAGATTTTGGACAATTCCCACTTTGTGGGAACAGTTTGGGCATGGCCCCTTCAGGTTCCAACATGACTGCGCACCAGTGCACAAATCAAGGTCAATAAAAACATGGATGACAGAGTCCTGACCTCAACCCAATAGAAAACCATTGGGATGAATTAGAGCGAAGACAGAGAGCGAGTCTCCTTGTCCAACCTCAGTGTGTGACCTCACAAATGCGCTTCTGAAAGAATGGTCAAAAATTCCCATAAACACTCTCTTTAACCGTGTGGAAAGCCTTCCCAGAAGAGTTGAAACTGTTATAGCTGCAAAGGGTGGAACGTCATATTAAACCCTATGGATAAAGAACGTGATGTGACTGAAGGTCATATGTGAGTCAATGCAGGTGAAAAAATACTTTTGGCAATATAGTGTACATTGAATCCTGGAAAGTAAGCACAGTAAGAGTAAAGTGTAGCTCCAAACAGGTCTTACTTGGATGGGTGCTTTTCTGGAGAATAACTGTGTTCATGTGGAGTCTGGGCAGACCACATCTGACAAGTCTTTCCCGATGGTGTCACTGAAACTGTTCCTCGGTAAGTGTTGCCATCGCCAGTAAAACAAGTGAGCTCTGGCTCAGATGCTGAGAGCGTGACAGAAAGAAAAGAGTTCAAACCAGAAGTTGTAAAACAGACTAGAGACAAGAGATCAAATGGGCTACACATAGTCTAACCTAGCAAGTAGCAACAGTCAGGAAGACGGACCTCCTGTACCTGATGGTGACCTTACACCATACAATTTTCAAGACATTTCACAGTTGGTGACCAACATTTCCAAAGTCGGAATGGCTGAATCCCAAAGTGAGCCCTGAAGACTAAAGACTAAAGACTCAAAGACTTAATTGATCTCAGGTCCGAGTGTGTGAGGCCACATGGGCTCAGGTATTTGGGATTGGGACAGCACTTCACAAGATCACATGTACTGTAGCCTACCTTGGCGATATTCGATTACAAAGACGTTGCTGACATTTGCACCATGTACGTTTGTCGTGCTGTTGTTTACCTCTGTAATTTCCGGATTTTCCTATGGTCTTCGTGGTTAACGTCACTTTGAAAACATCACTTTGAAACACTTTGAACTGTGGGTAATTCCCTTGGTATGTGGTGGCTTGGCTAGTGGTGGCTAGGCTTGTTATTGGTTTGTATTGCTTACCTCCTTCTTCAACTGGGATTTGGGTTGAGGGCTGGGGTCCCATTCGTGAGGTTGAATCTGTAGTGTGTATCCCAGGGCACCTCATTAGTTACTGTATGAAACCAGTTCTTAGCACCAGCAGTCTGTAGGTTAACATTTTACCTTGCATATAGTATAGTCTGGGGCACAGCCAGCAATCTTGGGCCCATGAAAGATTTCAATATACACCCTCCCCAAACAAACAAACAAACAAACAATAAAAAAAAAACATGCAAAACTGCCTGAATCATATTGAATAGACTGTTGCCTTGGCTTGGTATGTGGTGGCTAGGCTAGTTATTGGTTTGTAATGCTTACCTCCTTCTTCAACTGGGATTTGGGTTGAGGGCTGGGGTCCTATTCCAGTGGCTGTAGAGTGTATGTTGAGGGCAGCTCATTATGAAACCAGCACTTAACACCAGCAGCGTGTAGGCTAATATTTTATCATGCAGTCTAGTACAGTAGTTTATTGCCCTAGTTCACTAGTTCAACAATACATTCATCTGATCATGTACACATTCATGAATCACGCTACAATGCATTCATCTCCCATGGCAATAAGTGTTAAATAACACTGCACTTCTTTATTGAAAATTGTTGTTTTGATATTACTGTACAACTAGGTTAAAACCAAATCTCCTGGTCTCTATATTAGCAGCAAATATAGGTTTTATCATGGCATCGAGTATGTACGGGATAATGGACGACGCGCCGTGCGGTTATTCAAAGTTAATGCACGTTCTAGACGGTGATACGGCCCGACGCGAAGCGGAGGGACGTTCCGTCTAGAAAAGTGCATTAAGTACGGGATAATGGACGACACGCCGTGCGGTTATTCAAAGTTAATGCACGTTCTAGACGGTGATACGGCCCGACGCGAAGCGGAGGGACGTTCCGTCTAGAAAAGTGCATTAACTTTGAATAACCGCACGGCGTGAAGTCCATTATCCCGCTTATTCCACTGTTGCCACTTGCGTTGTGTTCGTTTCCGGTGCTAATTTAGATGTTTTAATCGCTAGAACTGTTTTGTTTGTAGAACTACTTTTCCCAGACACATTTCAACTAATTTCTCAAACTGCGGTTACTAGTTCTAAATGGTTGGTTGCTATGGCCAAAAGCCAGTCGTTAGTTCTAATCCACCGTTGTCAAGCTGGCATATCCCAAGATTCTGATGAACGTTAACTTTGAAAGATTGCTATTTTTCTTAGCCTACTGCCACCTAACTAGCTAAATGACACCTCTGTCATATGCTAAACGTTACTATGATCTGAACGTCTGTATTTTACAGCTTGTATGTAACGTGACAGTGCATTTAAACTTCACAACAAGTTTGGCGAATTAATATTCAAGTGTGATACGGCCAACAAATTGGAACTACTTCATAGCCGTGCGTATATCTAAAGTTAATGCACACCCTTATAGAACGCAGGACAATGGGGAACTCAACCGAGCAGTGGAATAACTTTGAATAACTGCACGGCGTGAAGTCCATTATCCCGCTTATTCCACTGTTGCCACTTGGGTTGTGCTCGTTTACGGTGCTAATTTAAATGTTTTAATCGCTAGAACTATTGTTTGTAGAACTACTTTTCCCAGACACATTTCAGCTAATTTCTCAAACTGCGGTTACTAGTTCTAAATGGATGGTTGCTATGGCCAAAAGCTAGTCGTTAGTTCTAATCTCCCGTTGTCAAGCTGGCATATCCCAAGATTCTGATGAACGTTAACTTTGAAAGATTGCTATTTTTCTTAGCCTACTGTCACCTAACTAGCTA
>NC_085009.1:27355920-27418420 GCF_963854185.1 Sardina pilchardus
TCTAATACACACATTTGTTTGCCAATCTAGGGTTAAGCGCACAGGGAAAAAGTAAAGTCTTAGTTAAAAAAGTTTATTTAAAGTTTAAGGTATTTCCTAAATGACTAAAAGTCTTTCAATGGTAAGACATTGTATACGTTTTTGCTTTTTAAACTTTATGCTACAAACATTTTCAAACAATTACAATGATGTTTCTCGAAAAAAATAGTTCTAAATTCAGTATTACGAGAACAATCACCAACCAAGAAGAAAGAAGAGAAGTTAAAATTGAAACATACAAATCATAGACAAAAAAAAAAGACAAACCAAAGATAGATCTACCTGTGAAAAGCCTATTATTCATTCTTTATGTGTTTATAACTAGTTGAGTTGAATTGATTCTGTAGGAGTTCTGTTATGGTGGACACAACGGAAGTGAAGAAAAACACAAATGATCGGCCAGCATTCTAACAGGTGAGACCTTTTGTGTTTGAAAGTACAAACTAGAAGTGCTAAGCTCTATTTACTGCCCTGTGTGTGCCGTCAGTGTGTACATCTCCCACTTTACACACTTCATACAGTACATCACATGAACAACAGCAGAGTGTTTAGAGCTCAGTTCTCTTCCTCCTGTTCCTCCCCTCTTCTTTCTTCTCCTTCTTCTCTTTGAAGATCTTTCCATCCGGTTGTGTCATCCAGGTAAGTTTGGCGCCTGCTGGCATCCCACTGTCCCTCAGTCTCTGCTGAATCTGGAGAACAGAACCCAAGTCATTCAGAAGCAGCTCTCACCATGGACTGTCACACGTTCCCAGCACAGACTCACTTGTAGGGGTCTGGACTCACCTGCTGTAGGAAGGCCTGCTGCACGGCAGGGTCATGGATGTTCACATGAGAAGCTACCTGGACATCCACTCTCACAATCTGCCTCTTCACCTCTTTGGGATCTGTACAGAGCACACACAGATTATTTGGATTAACTACAACCCCAAATCAGAAATAGTTGAATGAAAGATGTTGTGTAAAATGCAAATAAAAACAGAATGTGATAATATACTAATTTTGCTAATCTACATATGCATGCAAATAGGACACCTGTAGACAACATATCAAATGTTGAAAATGAAAAAGTGCAAGATGATTTTATATTTCACTTTAAGCATGTGTTCCAATACTTTTGGAGGGCACTGTATGTTCAAGTCTGTGTGTGTGTGTGTGTGTGTGTGTGTGTGTGTGTGTGTGTCTTCAACTCTTAATTGTACAATGTCCTCTGTGTTTGTGAACTGTTTGTATAACATTCATAACCTTCTAATTGTACATTGAAAGGTGCTTGTTAATTAATGTATAGGTAACCCAATGTATAATTATTGATAGAGACATTTTTGTGAAATAATTGAATATGTTTAAGACAAAGTTTACTTTGATGATAGTAGACTACATTCCACTGACTGCTGAGGACAATTTCAATGCACAACACACCCACTCCACCTTCTTTAGGTCATCAGCATTTCATATCATGATCATCTGTGTGTGTGTGTGTGTGTGTGTGTGTGTGTGTGTGTGTGTGTGTGTGTGTGTAGTGTCCCACACCCACTCCACCTTCTCTAGGTCATCAGCATTTCATATCATGATCATCAGCAGCTCATGCTCAGCATCATGCTTGTTGTCTGTCTGAACCCCCATCAAGCAGAGAAGGAATAGTCTCAACTCACCCCCATAGCAGATGAAGGGACTAGGATGGCGACAGTCTTCATCTTTCCACTGACCACTGGGCAGAATTGCAGTGCACGCCACACCCACATTATTGGGTTCTCCAGAGTTCCAGTAGCGGAATGAGGAGCTGCTGCCATCTGACCACTCTGACCAGGCAGCTCTGAACAGGCCGATCCAGACACCCCAGCCAAGCGCCCCATATGCAGCTACTCTCATTTGCTCTATCTGGTCGTTCTCTGCCTGATTCCTCACACTGGCCAGGTCTGTGTGTTTCTCTCTGCAGTATCTCTGAGCATCTGTCCAGTTCTTCTTATCAGTAACCAGCACATAGGGATGTGTGGAGTTTTCTCCTGTGGTAATGCATGGGTCATGGTTAACTGGGAATCAGCACAGCTTTACAGTCTGAACTAGTGTGAGTGAGACTAACTGTGTGTGCATGTGCATCAACACAAATACACCCACATAGTGAACTAAATAAACAAATACACCCACATATGGTGAACTAACTAAACAAATACACCCACATATGGTGAACTACATAAACAAATACACCCACATATGGTGAACTACAGTAAATAAACAAATACACCCACATATAGTGAACTAAATAGAATAATATTTAGTTGCACAGTGTGGCTGCCTGTATTCATGAGTGAGTCTGAACTAATGTCAGTGTACATTACACACTGATTTGGAGATCTGCACAGTTTGGATGCATGTGTTGCTGAGAGAATGAATAACCTTGTTCTGAATGAAAGACGTTGGATTCTCACCATCATAGCAGATGAAAGGACGGATGCTGCCACATGGGCCATCAAACCATTTCCCCTCCCACATAGCCACACACTCTCCACCTCCATCTGGTTCACCTGGACCCCAGTTCCTGAACTCTGCTTCATTCTCTCTGTAGAAATCCCTGTCAGCCAGAGACCACTGCCACTCTTCCTTCAGCCCAATCCAGGCATCTCCAGCACCTGCTTCATGGATCGTGCTGTTCACCTTCTCCATCTCTGTCATGTCGTCTATGGTGGCGAGGTCAGTGAACTCCTCTCTGCAGTAATGCTGAGCTTCTGACCAGCTCTTCTGCTCCTTCACCACATGGAACTGACGTGGCACAGAGGAGGAGAGACTGCACACACCTGAGAGGATACACACACACACACACACACACACACACACACACACATTTCAGGAGTATGGAGCAGGTGTTAAAGAGAACTGCAGGTACACACACACACACACACATACACACACACACACACACACACACACTCAGACTACTGACTCTGTCATTAAAGGGATAGTTCGGGTTTTAAGACACGAAGTTATATGGGTTCCCTGTCAGCAACGTTGTGCATCAGCACTGACTTACCCCCCGACCGCGTCCTGTGAGCCGAGATCCAGCCGGTTTTTGATCGTTTTTGATGCCGGACTATTTTCTTCAGCAAGTTTCTGGGGTCACGAAAGTAAAGTGTTTTTCTTCTCAAAACCATATGCGTTCAACAGAGTGATATATTTGCACCACAAAAACGTTGTCCAGCTGTCAGTAGCGCGCAGTCATAGGAATCGCGAAAAATAAGTAAGTGATAACGAGGTTTGAATTTTTCCTGGACAACGTTTTTGTGGTGCAAATATATCACTCTTTTCAACGCATATGGTTTTGAGAAGAAAAACACTTTACTTTCGTGACCCCAGAAACTTGCCGGACTACTTTCTTCTGCATCAAAAACGATCAAAAACCGGCTGGATCTCGGCTCACAGGACGCTGTCGGGGGGTAAGTCAGTGCTGATGCACAACGTTGCTGACAGGGAACCCATATAACTTCGTGTCTTAAAACCCGAACTATCCCTTTAACATTGATGCGTAGACTGTACTATATGCACTCACATTCATTTTTGCATTACCCATTAACCTCTTGCTCTTGATAGGCTACTTTATGTTGTTTATTGATGCTACAGTAAGTGAATGGTAGCCATGTACCCTGCATCATGACCAGTGTTACATTTAATATGTTTTATACTCTAGCCATATACCTCCATATACCCTGCATCATATTTAACATGTTTCAACTCTAGCCATATACCCTGCATCATATTTAACATGTTTCAACTCTAGCCATATACCCTGCATCATATTTAACATGTTTCAACTCTAGCCATATACCCTGCATCATATTTAACATACTCTAGCCATATACCCTGCATCATATTTAACATGTTTCAACTCTAGCCATTTACCCTGCATCATATTTAACATGTTTCGACTCTAGCCATATACCCTGCATCATATTTAACATGTTTCAACTCTAGCCATATTCCCTGCATCATATTTAACATGTTTCAACTCTAGCCATATACCCTGCATCATATTTAACATACTCTAGCCATATACCCTGCATCATATTTAACATGATTCAACTCTAGCCATATACCCTGCATCATATTTAACATACTCTAGCCATATACCCTGCATCATATTTAACAAGTTTCAACTCTAACTGTAGTGGCCGTTTGGGACCAAACTTAAGAAAACTAAACTTAGGAAACTAAACTTAAATTAAATACCTAAACGGCAACTTCTGGCACCCTGGGCAGGTAATGTACGCAGGCAAGATAAGAATGTCCAGGCTTAGATTCCATTTTGTGGTTGGTTTATTCATTCCAGCAGAGCAAACATTTCAGCATCTCTCTCGCGCTGGTAAAAAACCATGTGCCCACCACCCAGGTGCAATACAGGCCTCCTCCTACTTCCTACCTATATACGCACACACACACCTTTACCTGTGCTCACTACTGCCCCCAGGTGTCTAAACCAAAATAATGATTAAACTAAGCACGATAAACTAAACATAAATCAAAACAATTAACTAAACAAATAACTAGCAAAAGAATATTACGAAACATATTACTAATGTGAGCAAATCATAATAATCATAATCATAATAATAATAAGTGTTCTGTAGTTCCATGCCGTGGTGTACTGGTTAAGGCTTCGGACTTGTAACCGGAGGGTTGCCGGTTCGATCCCCGACCAGTCCACCACGGCTGAAGTGCCCTTGAGCAAGGCACCTAACCCCTCACTGCTCCCCGAGCGCCGCTGGTTGGGCAGGCAGCTCACTGCTCTGGGTTGTGTGATTCACCTCACTGTGTGTTCACTGTGTGCTGTGTGTTCACTAATTCGGTTAAATTGATTTCCTTCACGGGATCAAAAAAGTATATATTCTATTCTATTCTATTCTCCAACACTCCGGCCCCTAATTATGCACCATCACAATTACTGAACTATAAAGAGACGGAGCTACACATTAAGTTATTATTCTGACTACATCAGGCACATATGTCTTCTTGCCGGACCTGCAAGAGAAAGAAAGATAGAGAAAGAGAGAGATAGAAAGAGTTAGTGAATGTGATCACACTGCCGTCTCCAGCAACAGGCACAGCTTCGTCACAGGCCTCTCCAGGATGCTGGTCTTCATTTGGAGGCGGACAGGGCGCACAAAGCCCTTCACATCTGATCTGACATCTAGAACTTCTAGATCCTCTTGGAGCTGTAGCATCTGCCACAAGAGCAACATCTCCAGGTGTGAGATTTCTTCTTAGTGATGTCCATTTTCGTCTCAGTGTCCTCGGTGGCAGGTACTCAGATATCCAACTCTTCCAGAAAGGTTCCGCCATATACCGTATCTTCTTCCATCTTTTTCTTTTTCTTACGGCTACTTGCAATCTCCTCCATGATGAAAAGTAATGGATCAGGTGGCTCATAGCATTGTCTGTGTCTTTAACAACAGCATTCACGGTCAAGTCCCTTTTGATCTCAGGATCTGCACCAGGAATCACCTGAAGGTCTACATCTAACTTAGGCCACTCATCCTTGGACTTGTAGAGGAAATCAGGTCCCATCATCCATCTCCCTCTCTTCAGGAGGTCTTCTGCTCTCATTCCTCTTGACGCTTCATCTGCTGGGTTTTCCTTTGTCCCTACACATCTCCACTGGTCAACATCAGTTGCCTCTCTGATGACTGCTCCCAAAGGGTCGTACAGGGAGCTGACCACCGAAAGAATTCCTCTTCTCGTCTGCGGCTGCTCTTTTGCTGAGGCCTTCAATCCAGATTGGTCAGTCTCAACGCACCACTGTAGTCCTAATGTACGTTCAACCGGAAGTTGATCTGTATCGAAATCCAGCTCCATCATATCCTTTGGCCTTCGCTGACAGAGCACAACACTGCACGACTACTGCTGGCCCACTTCGACAGAGTGAATCCTCCAACCTCTGGGGGGAAGTGTTCTGCATTGTCATCTGCAGTTCTCCTCAAGGCATAATTGGCTGTGCTATTGACAATATGCATGAACTTAATATCTTCTCTGGACACTTCAATCAGCTCTTCTGATGATTTCTCATTAAAGTCAT
Organism: Sardina pilchardus; assembly: GCF_963854185.1. NCBI lineage: Eukaryota > Metazoa > Chordata > Actinopteri > Clupeiformes > Clupeidae > Sardina > Sardina pilchardus. Next base: position 27,362,018 of record NC_085009.1, read on the forward strand.
GGTGATACTGTTCTACAAGCATTTCCTGCAGGTGTTCAACAGAGATGCGGTTTGTTGTTACAGCAGAATAGCCACGCTTACCTCTACAGCTTCCACTATGAAGAGGACCATTAACGACCCAGCCAACCCTGGTTCTGACAGCGTATGGGCCTTCATTTAAGCTATTGATCACTTCCCATGGCTCCAAAATCTTAGGGGCATCAGTTCCAATAAGCAGATCAACATTTGCATGAATGTCATGGAGTATTACATCCTTCAAATACGGCCATGGATCAATATCTGCTTGTCGTGGAATATTAAGTGTAGACACAGGTATAGTTCTTTGAGTCAAAACATCAGGAAGCTCTATGAAGTCTTCAACACCCATGCCAGACACTTCAAGACCTGACAAAACATGAGCATTCACAACCTTTTGTTGGCCCATTGTTTACAACAGAATGCTTGTCCTCTTACCTCGCAAATCCAGACTTTTCGCCATGGTCTCTGTACAGAATGTGCCGGAACTGCCAGGATCTAGAAAAGCATATGTCTGCATGGTCTTATTAGTCAGTTTGCTTCTCACCTTTACTGCAACAATAGAGAAGGTAGTCTCATCTTCCACACCGGCCCCAATATGGCCACACGTCTGAGAGGTTACGGTTGAATCCCTTGGAGAGCTCACAGGGTGTTTAGCTTGTTCTACAAATGTGCCTTTATCCTGTCTTTCTATATGAAGGACCCCGGGGTGTTTCTGGTGACATACACTGCAATCCAATCGACTCCTACAGTCTTTGCTTATATGGCCTACCTTCAGGCAACCAAAACAAATACCCTGGTCCCTAAGAAGATGATCTTGTCCCCGTGTGCTTTGGCTTTAAACTGTGAACACTGACCTAATGTATGGTTTCTCTGCCGGCAGAACAGACAGCAATGAGTGGAGGGGGTGTTGTATCCTGCAGACTGTGCCATACCTTCCTCTCTCACAGGAGTGACATTTGTGGCATAGCTGCTTCCCTTCCTTCTTTCCTGTAGCTGGCTGCTACCGGAGGGCTTGACATTAGGATGTGGAAGATCTTGAATGTTTCCAAAAATTGGATCTAAAGCTATTTTAACTTGTCTCTCAATAAAATTAACAAGATCAATGAACATAGCTCTCTGTCCTCTTCTTTCTTGCAGATCACAAGCAATATTCCTCCATTTTTCTCTTAATTTGTAGGGAAGTTTTAAAATGATGCTCCGCATGTTAGATGGTAAGTCCAATTCCCTCATGTACATCATTTGTTCTGTTAGGTTTGAACATCCTCGGAGAAACAGAGAGAATGATTGCAATCCTTTTACATCTTCACCTTTAAGGGGTGTCCAGTTAAACGTACACTATGTAGTTTTTGCTCCCATCTAGTGGTTAAATTTGATTTTGCATGCACGCTCTAGCGCCACACGTTTTTAAATGTGCGTTGCAAGATGGCTAGAACTACGGGAAGTTGAATGGGTCGAGATTCATTCAAGATGTCTTCTACCACTACATCGAGTTTTCTTTCCAGTGATGATGTAAGCTATTCTAAAGTTCTTTGAATAATTTGTATGATCATGTATGAGTAATTACTCCTCGAGCAACATAGTGACTTACGTTGTCATGCTTATATTGTTTTTACATTAGCTTACTATCGTAATATTAGCATAGCAGCAGCTAACAACTTGACATGACAGTATAGGCGAATGCTTGTATTGCTCTAAAGGCATGAACTATGTTACTAAGTGCAGTGCTTGTCTGTAGGTTAAGTATGACCGTCTTCACGCTGCTTCTCTGTGTAACGCGAAATGCAAAAACGCGTTTTCCCCTAGCGGTAGTGTTTAGCGGTAGCGGTAGTGTTTTATGACCCTCTCGGCAGTTCATATTTGTCTATAAAGTACACCGGAAAGACATGGAAGACTTCCTGTGAACGTCCCTTTCAATGTAAATGCCGGGAAGTAATTCTTCGGCCAGCAGGACGAGTCAGATCATTGGTATATGTTATTTTACACCAAAGAGGATCTATTTATGAATGAAGACGTTGACTTTAAGTGTTTCTTCTCTAAAACACTTAAAATCCTACATAATGTACCTTTAAATATTTTCTCCATATAGGCAGATGTGATTTTTTGTTCATCTCCAAAGTGCTGAGCAAGAAGATTTTTGGCTCTGTGATAGCCTTGATCTGGAGGCAGATGTTGACAACTGTGCACAAGATCCTTTGGCTGCCCCCTAGTGTACTGTTCAAGGAAGTGCAAACAATCGCTGAGATCGTTCGTTTTCTTCTCCACTACATTTTCAAAGGCTCTAATAAAGGAGTTATATTGAAGAGGGTCTCCATCAAAAATAGGCAGATTTCTTGGAGGAAGATTAGAGGATACATTTTGCTGAACCAACAGTGCAGTAATTTCGTTTTGTTTTTGCATAATGCCCAACATGTCATTTTGGTTGCTTCTGTTTTGAGTTTGAGAATTTAATATAGGCCCCATTTGACGTCCATAAGCGGTCACTTGTTGACGCGGGGCTTCTGAATCAAACAGCATCCATTCATTGGCATAGCAAATCCTTGTCTTGGCCTAACAACTGGTGCAGGATCAGGTACAGCAAAAACATCATTCCCATGTGGGACAAAGGCTGTGGCAAGGGGATCTAATAAACCGATGGATCTTTGTGCTTTGCTCCTCTCCAAATAAGAGTTAATTCCATTAGCTCGTCTTGAACCATGCTGTGATGTGTTCGTTTCTAAAACCTGAAGCCTTGCAGTTGTTGCTGCTAGATCTGTTTCAAGCGCCAATTGCTCTTTTTCTCTAGGCCTACGAAGCCGGTCCTCTTGCTCTTCTATGTAATGTTTCCTTTTTAGAGCTTCGGAGCGTTTGAGAAGAGCCGCTCTCTCGGCCTCCGTATTAATGCGCGCTGAAGATGTTGCAGAAGTCTTTGATATGCCGGTAGCGCGTGTTTTTGCTAAACTTGATCTTACGCTTAAAACGTTAGAAATACTATCTTCAGGTTGTATTCCGTCTAGGGTTGGGCATCGATAACCGGTTCCGTCTTGGAACCGGGTTTAACTTATCAATTCCATCGACATCGTACGTCTTTTTTGTTATCGATTCCCTTAACGATTCCCTTAGCCTGCATGACATCGGGCTTTTTCCGGTTTTCCTGAAATGTTGTGTTACTACACGCTCTCTGCGACGACTCATACACTACAAGTCAACCCCGAGAGGAGGAAGAGATCCAAAGCCTGGCCCCAGTTCACTAAACGTGATGAATGTTCTGCCGTCTGCAACCAGTACAGTATTGTTATCGGTAGTAATACCAGCAATATGTTAAAACATTTGTTCGACAGCCTACGGAGGGGTGCTAACGTTGCCCGGTTCAGGGCTCCAGAGTACATATGCGCCCAAAATGTTTAAGAGTGTGCCTGAAAATAATTCTAGGTCGCACTGGTGCACCTGACGCTGCTCGGGTGAAAGCATACGTTTCCTTCACAAGTTTTAATTGTAGACTATGCGTGCAACTTTGCCAAACTGTGTAGAAGTAGTAACCCCCTTGGCCCGCTCTCTCTCCCTCTCCCTCTCCCTCTCTCGTGCGCGCTCCTCGACATGCACATTCACAATCGTGAAAGCAATGACGCATAGAAGACAACTAGCGACATTAAAATTAATTTCGGTTAGCATCATAGCGTAGGCTTCTGCACCAATTTGATTCAAACTCTTGCATTCAAGTTGACTGATCATCTCAATGTTTTCCAACTCTACGACTCAAAAGGGCCTGTCCCAAGGAGAAAAAGTAGTAGTCTACCTTGCAACTTAAACACACGTGGGGAAACTGAACAGTCCAACCAGTAGACTATAATAAGCTAGCCAACTATACTACGTTGTTTACAATTTGAGGCTTCAAGCGGACAGCTGAATTAAAGAGGCAGAGTTGTAATATGAATAGTCATGAATGTCATGAATATCAGAAATGTCAGTAGTATAGATTAGAATATATAAAGAATTATATTATATTATATATATACTGTAGGCTATACATCTTTATAATTCTTTATAAAGAATATGTATATTCCTTATTGTGTTTTAAATAAAGACAAGCTTTTTCTACGCCTTATTGTTAAAAAATCATTCACATTATGAAAGGAGAGCGATAAAAGGTGACCTTTTGGCGTTAAAGGCGATGCAATGAAAAATGTGGGTGCACCTAAATTTTTTGGGAATCGATAAGAGAATTGATAAGGAATTGGATTGATAGGCAGAATCGATAATGCCATCGATATTGATAAAAACTTATCAATACCCATCCCTAATTCCGTCATCAACGTCGATAGGTTCTTTTGGTTGTGAGTATGGATGACCAATTTTAGACAGCCACTCTTTCACTTCTTCAATAAACGCTTGACATGATTTCATCTTCTCCTCAACGTTTTTAGTTTTAGTGAACAGTATTTGATCATCTTCTGGTAGAGGCAATTCCATAAATGTTTCATGTATAGAGAGTGCTTCATCATAACATTTAATGAACAAAGCGAGCTGAGTGTTCACTGCGACGGCACTTCCACTTAATTCCATTAACGCACAGATTTTTTTCATAAGCTTTTGTGCCTGATTAGTTCTTGCAGTGCGTTTTTCTTGGCAAGTTTGTATGTACAGACACATTCCTTTGGAAGTCAATTTGATTGACCGCTTTGATTCCGGTGTTACCAGATATACCGTTTCTGAGATTCTGAGTTTCTATGGGTGGAGTCGGGTGGAGTTTAGCGTGAATATTTATAAATGGAGGTTGTGGAGCGCGCGCGCCTAGACACCCAGTCATGGCGCGTGAATCAAATGAAACTAGGAATGTTGGCAGAGAGAAGTTAGAAGACAACAGCATGCTTTAATCTGTTTTTGAATGTTGGTATGGGGTTGTGCTAAAACATGACCGTTTCGACGATCACTGGTGGTATAGTAAGTTAGATTAGCCAATGCAATTTCGCGTATGTTGTGTTCTTTTGTATCTCACTAGCCTATCAAAAGACTATAATAGTGTGTGTGTGTGTGTGTGTGTGTGTGTGTGAGAGCATATATTTGGGCATGTCAGAGAGTATACTATGGTTCGTCAGTGTCACTTCTCTCTTGCTAGCCAATTAAAATCAGGGAAGGGGCAAGACCTACTGTTGGCCTACACTGTCAACAGTGTTTGTAGTGGCAGAGGAGAACTCAATCACCCAAGTACTATGTGACTTTATATTGAACTACGACTGCAAACCGAACACAAATCACAAGGTCTAGATTTAGTCGGGTGGACAGCGTGATGGGTGGACACATGCCCAGGAGTCACTGGCCAGAGCAGGCAAGGTTACCAAGGTTACCAAACCTGTCTGCTATGTCACAGGCTTGACTGTATTGGACACTAGATGGCGCCAAAGAAAAGATTATGTTCTGCCTTTTTTTCACGCCTGGCTATGCCGTGCTGCGTGTGTCCATCCCTGGCCTGTATTGTCTGCTATGTCTGCATGTGTCTGTGTCGCCTCTAGGTGGAGCTGTCACAGTGGGCTAATTGATGTGCTGATGGGAGGGTGCTTGAAATCATGGCCTTCCAGCCCTCTCTCTCTCTCTCTCTCTGTCATTGCTACTCCGGCTTGACGACGAGAGGCTGGCTGCGGTCGTCGCTCTTATGCCATTTACCTTTTTGCTTTACATTTACATGATATGCACGACACTTTTGGTTAGTTTCCCATTTACTGACTTTGTCATGCTCATTCGTTAATGGACATCATTTACTTTAAACATCACATTCAGTGTGGTCTCCCCTATGCTAGCTCTGCTTTGAGCTAAGTGGTCCTGACACTTTTGTCTATGCTAGTCTTTTTGTCATCATCCATTAGCTTATTAGTGTCTCATTGTTTTCATGTCACATGATCAATTTACTAATTCGCTGAAGGTATTTAAACCCTGCTCTGTGTTATCATTCTTGCCTAGTCTTTGTGAAACTCTTTCGTTCCCAAGCCTAAGCCTTGTTACTGTGCTGAGATCTGTGCTGTGGACTGTGGATGATCTGGACTGTTTGAAGGTATGTCTTGGATTACTAATCTGCAAAAGAACCGCACTCACTAGTTCATTCTTTTAACTTTTTTTATTTTTATTATTGCACCATGCCTAAACTATCGCGTTTCGGCGTGAAGCCGTCCTCAGTGTTAGACTTTAGAATTGGATACTTTTAACTTGCACCCGAAGAAGCAAAGAGATCTTTGGGAGTTTGAGCGCGCCTCTCTCTCGGCATCTCTTGGATTAGCCCTTTAGATTGATAGCCTTTACCTTGGACTGCTCTCTGTGCTCCTGAACCTGGCTTGTTCTCTTTGTACTCCTGGACTGCCATGTTGGATTTATTGTATTTTTTGGATTTTTTACTTTTGTCTTCTTAGGTTTTATTTAGAGCAACACTAAAGAGTTTTTTTGTACCATTAAATAATGTTCCCAAAATCCTTTCAGTGGTTTCATCAACTCGTAACAGGGTGAACAGCACTTCTGCAGTCTCTTCGCAGTCCTCTATCGGCTACTGTATAACCGCACTATGTAAGTTTACCTGATCGGGTAGCGGATCTGTAGTACGATGGAATGAGACATAAGAAACTACAAATTTGACTTCCTTCAATGTTGCAATACATCATACTTTCGTAAATTCATGCAACATACCCTACCTTGTCTGCGGACATTGTTATTTGCTGCAAGCAAATGGCGTTTGTGCGACAAGAGGATAAGTGCTTTAGTGTTGCTTTAAGCCTTTTTCCATTACGATTGTCTGAACTTTGAACTAACAAATATCTGGATTAAAACTTCTATTAACTGTATCGCAGTAGTCTTGTGGTTAGAGCTTCACTCCAGAGACCTGATTTCAATACCAGTCTGACATGCTAGCCATACAGACTGTGTACAATGCTGCCAGCATGTCCTTTTACAACGTTGCTTAATGCTGATAAATAGCTAACACACACACACACACACACACACACACACACACACACACACAGACTGACCTGAGACCAGCAGTGTGGTAATGAGAAGTAGAGTCATGACTGAAGGCCTGAAGAGAGAACATCATTTAGAATAACTCACAACAAAACACACTTACTGTAAGGTGACATTGCCCAAGCCATGCACTAACCCAGCTGATTTCTCCCATGGGTTGTGCTGGTTATAGCTCATGCACTAACCCAGCTGATTTCACCCATGGGTTGTGCTGGCTATAGGATCAAAGGGTTAAATTGGGATTAGGGTTGTCATGATAATCAAAATATAATCAATACATACACATCATCATGATACATAAAATTCATAAATCATGATAAGTATGTTTTACATTGCTGTTTTTATCGAGTTAGCAGAATGAAAACATACTAATACATACTAAAACATTATTAATCACATTTCATGGGAACTATGCCCAATTCTCAAACCGGAGTGAAATATTTGTTTCTTCAGATGGCCACTTGAAGCAGATTGTTTATAGAATAGAATAGAAAAGAATACTTTTTTGATCCCGTGAGGGAAATTTGTTTCTCTGCATTTAACCCAATTTAACCGAATTAGTGAACACACACAGCACACACACAGTGAGGTGAATCACACACTAACCCAGAGCAGTGAGCTGCCTTCCCAACCAGCGGCGCTCGAAGCCCGAAGCCCTAACCAGTACACCACGGCTGCGCACTATAGTCACAACCAGGTCACACAATTAATATACAGTATATAGATAGGTAGATATACAGTATAGATACTTTATTCATCCATCCATCCATCTATCCATCCATCCATTCATCCATTCATCCATCCATCCATCTATGGTTGTGAGTGTAAACAATTTGCTTCGAGCGGCCATGTGAAGAAAAAATAAATTAATTCATTAAAAATGTGTCCCAACAATAGCAAACAAATAGTACAATTTCAGTTGTATTTAAAAAGATGAATGAATAACATGAAATGACACTGAGATGTGAAAACACAGATGCACAAACATGTATACAGACAGACAGACAGACAGACAGACAGACAGACAGACAAGCAGGCAGGCAGTCTTACACACACGTCATTGGAACGAACACATAGTCTGACTGATCATACTATTTGACATACTGTTTGAATATTAAGATCCCCACGACAAGGTATTGGACATTTTGGTCTTCATTATTGCATTACCTGCCATTATTGCAATAAATATGATAAAATGATAATTTTACAAATACGCCTATTATTGTCATAAAAATCTGCTATCGTGACAACCCTAATTAAGATGAACATTAATTTACAGGGTCTTACCTGCCAGTCAGCTCTGGAGTTGCGTCTCTGTTGTTACCCCTTCTGGTTACGCTGCTTGTCTCTGTGGGAATGACACCACTGTGACCGGTGCAATGGGCCACATTACAGATGTATGCAAAATCACCTCTGCCACACCACACTCACAGACGTCATCGTTTTCTCCAGAAATATATCTTTGGCAATGTCTTACACCAACAAGATGCGTTTGTTTGAATTCATGCTTTTGGAGCATTCACATGATATAAAGGAGATAGAATTTCCCCTTGGGGATCAATAGAGTATCTATCTATCTATCTATCTATCTATAGGCTGAAGACCAAAGAAGGCTCTAGAACTATGGGTTTGAAGAACATTCTATAAAGCGCCTGTTGTTATGGTACTAAAGGTTCTGCATAGCAGTGTGTACTATTACCACCACTAAAGTTTGTTAATCTTTTCTTTCAATTAAATATCATTGGGTGGAAAAAAGTGAACACATTTCCCTCTCCAAGAAGTGTGTGTGTGTGTGTGTGTGTGTGTGTGTGTGTGTGTGTGTGTGTGTGTGTACCTGAGTATGCATGAGTATGTGAGTGTAAACAGTCTGCACCTCACATTCACCACTCACTCACACAGACAGTGCAGGTTGGCACGCAAGGCTCGAACCGGCCACATCCCTGGATTCTGAAAGTCTCCTATTTGAGTGTGTAATCCAGGGATGGTTTTTCATATAAGCCTCCTTGCTCAAGCTCACCTCAGATATTTGCATTGGAAAAAACGAAGCAACTCACATCACCATACCTGCAAAATAGACCTACATTTCATTCAGCATGTTTTATAACACCTTATCATGGCCACAGCTGCACTCATCTTTAACTACCATGACTCAGCATGTTTTATAACACCTTATCATGGCCACACTAGTGCTTCTCTTTAACTACCATGACTCAGCATGTTTGATAGCACCTCATCATGGCCACACTACTAGCACTCATCTTTAACTACAATGACTCAGCATGTTTGATAACACCTCATCATGGCCATACTAGCGCTCATCTTTAACTACCATGACTCAGCATGTTTTATAACACCTTATCATGGCCACACTAGCACTCATCTTTAACTACCATGACTCAGCATGTTTGATAACACATCATCATGACCACACTAGCACTCATCTTTAACTACCATGACTCAGCATGTTTGATAACACATCATCATGGCCACAGTAATATTCTTTAACTACCATGACTCAGCATGTTCGATAACACCTATGTCATATCATTGTCATTGTGTGTCATTTGTGTTTACGTCACTGAATGTTTCTACAAACAGACAACACAGACCAACAGCTTCCAAATATGGGGGATTACCTGATGTAAATATGTCCCCTGGCTGGAGAGATGAGTGACCTTCACAGGCTGAGGTTGATGAGGATGTGTGTGTGTGTGTGTGTGTGTGTGGGGGGGGGGGGGGGGGGGGGGGGGGGGGTGAGCCTGTCTGTCTGTGTGAGCATAGCATTTCTGAAGGCTTCCAGTGTGAGTAACCAGAGGGCCTCTTGATTACATATTAAAGGCCCCAATTGTGTCCGTATGAGTGTGTGTGCATGCATGCACCTGTGTGTGTGTTCACATGCCAGTGTGTGTTTGTCTATGTGTGTGAATGTGGGTGAGAGAGAGAGAGAGAGAGAGAGAGAGAGAGAGAAGTCAAGTCAAGTCAAGTTTATTTATGTAGCGCATTTCATACACATCAGTTATATGAAGAGAGAGAGAGAGAGTGAGAGAGAGCAAGCCTACCACCTCAGAATGTCTGTCTGTCACCATCCACTGCATCATAGATAAGGAAGTGATGGGGGCCGATAGCAGGTAGTGCCTTTGTAGATCTGCCAGGTTGATAAGACTGTGTGTGGAAGGCCTCCAGTATAGCATTTCTTGTGTATGTGTGTTTGTGTGTGTGTGTGTGTGTGTGTGTGTGGAGCATTTCTTGATGATACAATAAAGGCCTCCTGTGTGCGCATGTAACCAGAGGGCCTCTCGATCACACATTAAAGGCCCCAATTGTGTCTGCATAGGAGTGTGTGTGCATGCACCTGTGTGTGTTTATCTGTGTCTGTGCCTGTGTGTGTGAAGTTGTCATCTTCCGATCTGGCTATTTCACTTTCAACTTGATCATACTCCTTGTGTTTGCACATCGATAGGCATAAGGAGGGGATCACCTACTTTGGAATTTTACCCGGATACAACAAATGCTATTCTTTGATTGGCTGTCTGGTGAGTGATTATTTATTGTTTGATTGGCTGGTGAAATTCTCTTCTATGCCTGCGCCTCTGTGTGTAAATCAGAGTGTGAGTTTGCTTTTGCTTTTGTGTATGAGTATGTGTGTGTGTGTGTGTGTGTGTGTGTGTGTGTATGTCTGTGTGTGTCTGTGCATGTGTGTGTATATGTGCGTGCGTACTGTACGTGTGCATGCGTGTTGGCGGGTGTAATTATGCGGATACACATAGCCTACTATGTTTGCTGCGTGAGAAATGCAAGGTCTCAGAAAAAGCAATTCTCAGATCAGAATTGAAATTCTAAAAACTGTTTATTCAAACTCCAGATCGTAAAATACCAAATGAGAGGCACCATAGTTGAGTTGAAATGATTTTGTATGGGTTTTGTTATGTGAACACAGAGGAAATGGAAAGCTAAATATAAGTTAAAAGACACTGAAGTGTTTAGGTATACAAATTAAAAATTGGATTAACAAACTTGATCTAAAGAACACAATTTCAAATATTACGAACATTTTTAGCCGAGATGGGAAGAAGAGTCTGACCGGATACAGTAGATGTATACAAATCTGATTAAAGCAGAAGACAGTGATGAATTATTAAAAAAATGGAAGGCTGTTAGAAGGAGGGAGGGCTGGGGGTTATGAGGGAAGCATGAGATGTAGGAGGGAAGTTAACTTGTGGAGTTTTCCTTTTTTTCTTTCTTCTTATCTCTCATGTATGTGTTTAGAGAGGAGTTTGGATTAAAAATATATGTATATTTTATTTCCACTCTGTAAGTACTGAGTTTATTCAGTTGTTAAGTGCTGACCCTCTTTACTTCATAAAATAGAAAATATTTTTTTTTAAAAAGTAAGTGACACAAAACACAAATGATCAACCAGGATTCTAACAGGTGAGATGTTTTGTGTTTGAAAGTACTAACTAGAAGTGCTGAGCACTGAGTTTACTGCCCTGTGTGTGCCGTCAGTGTGTACATCTCCCAGTTTACACACTTCATACAGTACATCACATGAAATACAGCAGAGTGTTTAGAGCTCAGTTCTCTTCCTCCTCTTCCTCCCCTCTTCTTTCTTCTCCTTCTTCTCTTTGAAGATCTTTCCATCCGGTTGTGTCATCCAGGTCGGTTTGGCGTCTGCTGGCATCCCACTGTCCCTCAGTCTCTGCTGAATCTGGAGAACAGAACCCAAGTCTTTCAGAACCAGCTCTCACCATGGACTGTCACACGTTCCCAGCACAGACTCACTTGTAGGGGTCTGGACTCACCTGCTGTAGGAAGGCCTGCTGCACGGCAGGGTCATGGATGTTCACATGAGAAGCTACCTGAAACTCCACTCTCACAATCTGCCTCTTCACCTCTTTGGAGTCTGCAACACACACACATGCCCATATTATTTGGATTAACTGCAACCCCAAATCTGAAAAAGTTGGGACGTTGTGTAAACGTGTAGGGTCATCTCTGTGTTTGTGTTCTTGTTCTCTGGTGTGCAGGGTCATCTGTGTGTGTGTGTGTGTGTGTGTGTGTGTGTGTGTGTGTGTGTGTGTGTGTGTATGTGTGTGTCTGTGTGTCCTCAACTCTTAATTGTACAACGTCCTCATGTGTTTGCAATGTTTGCATGTATGTAATGTATAACATCCATAGCCTTTTAATTGTACATTGTCCTTGATGTGAAAGGCGCTCTTACCTCCATAGCAGATGAAGGGACTAGGATGGTCACAGTCTTCGTCTTTCCACTGACCACTGGGCGTAAATGCAGTGCACGCCACACCTGGACTATCGGGTTCTCCATCGCCCCAGTGGCGGAAAGAGGAACTGCTGCCATCTGACCAGGCAGCTCTGAACAGGCCGATCCAAGCACCCCATTGAGTAACTCCAAGATTCGCTATCTGGTTGTTCTCTTCCTGATTCCTCACACTGGCCAGGTCTGTGTGGTTCTCTCTGCAGTATCTCTGAGCATCAGTCCAGTTCTTCTCATCAGTAACCAGCACATAGGGATGTGTGGAGTTTTCTCCTGTGGTAACGCATGGGTCAAGGTTAACTGGGAATCAACACAGCTTTACTAGTCTGAATAGTGTGAGTGAGACTGTTTAGTTGTACAGTGTGGCTGCCTGTATTCATTAGTGAGTCTGAGCTAATGTCTGTGTACATGAGGTTATTACGCTCTAATTTGTAGATTTGGACAGTTTGGATGTGTTGCTGAGAGAATAAAATAACGGTGTTCTGAGTGAAAGGAGTTGGATTCTCACCATCATAGCAGACGAAGGGATTGCTGCCGCTACACCCACTATCATACATGAACCCTTTCTGTCCCAGCACACACTCTTCAGCGCCTCCACTGGGTTCACCCTCACCCCAGTTCCTGAACTCTGCTTCATCCCTATCCCCATCAGCCAGAGACCATTGCCACTCTTCCTTCAGCCCAATCCAGGCATCTCCAGCACCTGCTTCTTGGATCGTGCTGTTCACCTTCTCCATCTCTGTCACATCGTCTATGGTGGCGAGGTCGGTAAACTTCTCTCTGCAGTACTGCTGAGCTTCTGTCCAGGTCTTCTGCTCCTTCACCACATGGAACTGACGTGGCACAGAGGAGGAGAGACTGCCCAAAGCTGAGAGGATACACACACACACACACACACACACACACACATTCTTAATCTCACATACATAATAATATCACATACACACTATCATAATCTCACTTATACTGTGCATCACTGTACTCACACACAATTACTATACTCTGTTTACATGTGTGTATGAGAGAGTATAGCAGTGTGTGTGAGAGCATATGGTAGTGTTTGAGAAAGACTGTAGTAGTGTCTGTGTGACCATATAGTTGGGTATGTGAGAGAGTATACTAGTGTGTGTGTGTGTGTGTGTGTGTGTGTGTGTGTGTGTGTGAGAGAGAGAGATCATATAGTTGTGTATGTGAGAGAGAATAGTAGTGTGTGTGAGAGCATATAGTTGTGTATTTAAGAGAGTATACTAGTGTGTGTGCGTGTGTGTGTGTGAGCATATAGTTGTGTATGTGAGAGAGAATAGTAGTGTGTATGAGAGAGCATATAGTTGTGTATGAGAGAGATACTAGTGTGTGTGTGTGTGTGTGTGTGAGAGAGCATATACTGTAGTTGTGTATGAGAATAGTGTGTGTGTGAGAGTATAGTAGTGTGTGTGAACATATAGAATAGAAGAATAGAATATATACTTTTTTGATCCCGTGAGGGAAATTCAGTTCTCTGCATTTAACCCAATTTAACCGAATTAGTGAACACACAGCACACAGTGAACACACAGTGAGGTGAATCACACAACCCAGAGCAGTGAGCTGCCTGCCCAACCAGCGGCGCTCGGGGAGCAGTGAGGGGTTAGGTGCCTTGCTCAAGGGCACTTCAGCTATGGTGGACTGGTCAGGGATCGAACCGGCAACCCTCCGGTTACAAGCCCAGTGCGCTAACCAGTACACCACGGCTGCCCCATATAGTTGGGTATGTAAGGTAAGAGAGTATACTAGTGTGTGTGAGAGCATATAGTGTATGTAACACCGTGTCCTAATTGTAGGCTAAGCGACTGCGCGACTGTCGGATAGTTTGTGTCCACATTGTATCCGTTAACATTCTTTACAGTAATGAACCTTATGTCAAGGCGACGCAACGTGACTAAAATAGAAACGGACAGCGCGACAAAACAGGGTTGAAGAAGTCGCATAGCAAAGCAACTTGTCGCGTTCGGTCGCATCGCATTCAGTGAGGACATTCCAATTGAAAATACAGGGATGGAACTGATTTTGTCGCACGCATTCGGTCGCGGCTCTATTTTAATACCCGAGTCTGTGTACAATGCTGTCAGCATGTCCTTCTACTACATTGCTTAATGCTGATAAAGAGCTTGCACACACATACACACACACACACACACACACACACACACACACACACACACACACACACACACACACACACACACACAAAGACTGACCTGAGACCAGCAGTGTGGTAATGAGAAGTAGAGTCATGACTGAGGGCCTGAAGAGAGAAGATAATTTAGAAAAACACACAACAAAACACACTGTTTGGTGTTTCTGACAGAACACATTAAGGTGACATTGCCTCAGCCATGCATTAACCCAGCTGATTTCACCCCTGGGTTGTGCTGGTTATAGCTCATGCATTAACCCAGCTGATTTCACCCATGGGTTGTGCTGGTTATAGCTCATGCATTAACCCAGCTGATTTCACCCATGGGTTGTGCTGGTTAGCTCATGCATTAACCCAGCTGATTTCACCCCTGGGTTGTGCTGGTTAGCTCATGCATTAACCCAGCTGATTTCACCCCTGGGTTGTGCTGGTTAGCTCATGCATTAACCCAGCTGATTTTACCCCTGGGTTGTGCTGGTTAGCTCATGCATTAACCCAGCTGATTTCACCCCTGGGTTGTGCTGGTTAGCTCATGCATTAACCCAGCTGATTTCACCCCTGGGTTGTGCTGGTTAGCTCATGCATTAACCCAGCTGATTTCACCCATGGATTGTGCTGGTTATAGTTTATGCACTAACCCAGCTAATTTCAAACATGGGTTGTGCTGGTTAGCTCATGAAAACAACATAACCAAAATTATAATAATATGGCCATGTGAAGAAAATAAATAAATAATTAATTTCAATAAATTAATTATAAACATTGTATTTCAAAATATGAATGAATAACATGAAATGACACTGAGATGTGAACACACAGGTACACCAATGTGTATGCAAACAGACAGACAGACAGACAGACAAGCAGGCAGGCAGTCTTACACACACGTCATTGGAAAGAACACATAGTCTGACTGATCATACTATTTGACATGTTTGAATATTAAGATCCTCATGACATGGTATTGGACATTTTGTCATTCAATTGTGAAAAACATAAGAATTAAAAACAGTATTCAGACAGTTTGGTTTGGTCTTCATTATTGCATTTACCTGTCATTATTGCTAAACAATAAAGCATAAAAACACTTATCATGATAATTTTTCAAATAGGCCAATCATTGTCATTAAAAAAATCTGTTACCGTGACAACCCTAATTATGATGAACATTAATTAACAGGGTCTTACCTGTCAGACAGCTCTGGAGTTGCGTCTCTGTTGTCACCCCTTCTGGTTACGCTGCTTGTCGCTGTGAGAATGACACCACTGTGACTGGTGCAGCAGGCTACATCATAGATGTATGCAAAATCACCTCTGCCACACCACACACACAGACGTCATTGTTTTCTACAGAAATATATATATCGGTTATTGTCCTACACCAACAAGATGCGTTTGTTTAAATACATGCTTTTGAAGCATTCACATAATGTAAAGGAGATGTTGTACAGTAGCTTCACGACCAAAGAAGGCTCCATGGATTTGAGGAGCATTCTATAAGGTTCCTGTTGTTATGGTAACTAATGTCCTGCATGATCACCACTAAAGTTTGTTCATCTTTCCTTTCAATTAAATACCATCGGGTGGGCAAAAGTTACATTTCCCACTCCAAGAAGTGTGTTGATCCTTTCTGACAAAACTACACTTAAGAAGTGTGTTGACTTCTGAAACACTCCTCTACTTACTGAGCATGCGTCTGTTGGTGCCTGTGTGTGTGTGTGTGCGTGTGTGCGTGTGTGTGTGTGTGTGTGTGTTTGTGTGTGTGTTTGTGTGTGTGTGTGTGTGTGTGTGTGTGTGTGTGTGTGTGTGTGTGTGTGTGTGTGAGAGTGTGTCTGTTGGCGCCTGTGTGTGTGTGTGTGTGTGTGTGTGTGTGTGTGTGTGTGTGTGTGTGTGTGTGTGTTTCCTGGTGGTGTTACTATTTGAGTGTGTAATCCAGGAGTGGTTTTTCATATACAGTAAGCCTCCCTGCTGTAGCTCCCCTATTTGCATTGGAAAAAACGAAGCAAATCACATCACCATACCTGCAAGATAGACCTAAACACAGACCAACAGCTGCCATTTGCAAATATGGGGGATTACCTGATGTAAATATGTCCCCTGGCAGGAGTGATGAGTGACCTTCACAGGCTGAGGTTGATGAGGATGTGTGTGTGTGTGTGTGTGTGTGTGTGTGTGTGTGTGTGTGTGTGTGTGTGTGTGTGTGTGTGTGTGTGTGTGTGTGTGTGGCGGGCATAGTGACCCTCACAGGCTGAGGTTGATGGGGATATGTGTGTGTGTGTGTGTGGCGGGCATAGTGATCCTCACAGGCTGAGGTTGATGAGGATGTGTGTGTGTGTGTGTGTGTGTGTGTGTGTGTGTGTGTGTGTGTGTGTGTGTGTGTGTGTGTGTGTGTGTGTGTCTGTGTGTGTGTGTGTGTGTGTGTGTGTGTG
This sequence comes from Sardina pilchardus, assembly GCF_963854185.1. Lineage (NCBI taxonomy): Eukaryota > Metazoa > Chordata > Actinopteri > Clupeiformes > Clupeidae > Sardina > Sardina pilchardus. Next base: position 27,378,894 of record NC_085009.1, read on the forward strand.
TGTGTGTGTGTGTGTGAGAGAGTGTGTCTGTTGGCGCCTGTGTGTGTGTGTGTGTGTGTGTGTGTGTGTGTGTGTGTGTGTGTGTGTGTGTGTGGCGGGCATAGTGACCCTCACAGGCTGAGGTTGATGGGGATATGTGTGTGTGTGTGTGTGTGTGTGTGTGTGTGTGTGTGTGTGGCGGGCATAGTGATCCTCACAGGCTGAGGTTGATGAGGATGTGTGTGTGTGTGTGTGTGTGTGTGTGTGTGTGTGTGTGTGGCGGGCATAGTGACCCTCACAGGCTTCGTAGGCTGATGCCTCTGTTGCAGGAGTTTGATGTTCTCAGCTACACAGGGGAGGCAAAGAAAGATTAAAAGACTCGTAGGTGGTCTTTTTACAAACCCCTAACCAAGGGTTAGAGTTTTGACTTTTATTAAGCACAAAGAAGAATAAATAAAGAATTGAAAAATTAAAAAAGCATCTCTGTGAATCCGAAGGCGAAGAGAAGAGAGCGTTGAAGGGAGATGTTTAATAACTCTTCAAATGGGCTGAACATGCCCAGGCTTTTTGTTATCCTGTCTTGCCATGAGCTAACGGTTCTCTATTTTGTCTTCCTCTTGTGTATTTGACCTTTTGTTGACCCTTTACTGGCCTACACTCTTTACTGTTGGTACATCATGTTCTACTCACATTTCATTTAGCATCACACACTTTAAATCTAACACAAAATATATAATATGTGCAAACACACTTTATGCTTTATAAGCCAAAACAATGTTATGCTTCAAGAAAACAAACCTCCAAGAAAACAAATAAACCTTAAAGAAAACAAACCAAGTTGTTTCACATCCTATTGTTGCAGAATTCACATATTTAAATGTGTTTTAAAGCAAGCTGAAGTTAAGCAGTTATATGACTACAAGCATATAAATATTAGTCTATAAAGTATATAAATAGTCTTAGATTCAGTATTACCAAAACAATCACTTTGAAATCCGTATTTCTCCCTTCTCAAGGCAAACTGAGGGAATGATGCACGACCATTCAAAAAACATGACTGGTTTTCTAAAGATACAAAGCTTAATGCTAATCGGTAAAGTGTCCCTTTAAGCTGCGATTGTGGAAGAATTTAGCCTTGCCTTGGTTTCACCAGAGTCATATACAGTAGATAGGGCTCTAGGTTTCACAAAAGATATGGCATATGTGGGAACCTTGGTGACTTGCAAAACAGGCAGTCACATGACTCGCATCAACACCTGAGGTGGGTCATAATCACATGACCATTCAGGAAGTGATAAAAGGTTTGGTGGTTGTAGCTGGGTTCTCTTGCTGCTGCTGCTGTGCCTGTGACACCGTGCTGGAGTTGAGCGCCCATGCCATGTAGGTTTGTGTGCTTAAGCATGTTGAATGTGCAGTGTTTTAATTATTCATTTATTTTACTTTTATCAGGGTGACCGTGTGTACCTTTGTTCATGGAGGACACAGAGGCTACTTCTTGGTTATGCCTTTGTGAAGTACCCCTCAGGATCAACCCAACCTCATTCTCAAAACGTTTCCCTGGGAGCATTTTTGCAGACCCAGCAAAACGTACCTTTAGGTACATTTCCAAAACGTACCTCCAGGTACAATTCCAAAACGTACCTCCAGGTACATTTCCAAAACGATTTTTGCAGACCCAGCAAAACGTACCTCCAGGTACATTTCCAAAACGTACCTCCAGTTACATTTCCAAAACGTACCTCCATGTACATTTCCAAAACGTACCTCCAGGTACATTTCCAAAACGTACCTCCATGTACATTTCCAAAATGTATCTCCAGGTACGTTTCTGATGCCAGCAGGGGGTGCTAAAGAGCGACGTTTACACATTGTTTACTACAGTTAGGTCTGGTCAAATATCGCAGCTCGTGTAGCACTTGTGTTTGGCCAGTAAAAACTACACTCCTAGGATTTCTAGATTCCTGAGCTGTGTAATAACGACAATCTGAAACAGAGATATGGCAAACTATATGCACTTTATTTTGTACAGTTCCCTTTTTGTTGAGTGAAAAGAAAATAATGAATGTGTATGATTATTAATAAAACGTTGCTGTGAAAGGTATGGATGTAGAAGGCAATTCAAATGTAAACATGACAAATAAAGTATCACAGTATCAAATCCCTCACAATACAATAAACAATGTCATGGTGAGCGCAAATTCAGTTCCGTTGGATTCAAATAATAAGCAAAGTCCCTTTTGGTATAAAAGAAAAAGTAGAAAGTCTCGTTTGGTATAAAAGTAGGCTGTTATTTTCCCACGCAGGAAGGAGCACATCGGAAACTATTTTTGAATTTTGCTTTTATACCATAAGGGACGTTTGCATTTTACTTTTATACCAAACGAGACTTTCTACTTTTTCTTTTACAATCATCAGCCCTTAACGATCCTACTCTGATAACCCCACTAGGTCCAATCCTGTGATGACCCAGCCGGGTCAAAGGGAGGTCTGTAAGGCGTAGCCACTATGTACTTATGCGGCTGTGTCCGGTCCCAGGTAACGTGCTAGCGTAATGGATGGCTAGGGTTTAACTACCGCCGCCGTAGGAGTTAACCACTGGAAAGGGCAAGCTGTCTTTGAAATTGACTGTAATATTATGAAGCGGTGGGTTGTTTTGTTTACGGGGTCTGCATCGAGTAATCGCATCCTAGCACAGCCAGAACCCTCTGTGCATAGCATGTGGTTGTGGGTCAGCACGTATGACAGTTTAGTGATCCGAGTCAGCGGGGCAGCCCCTGAATCCTTTCTGGAACTAGTAACAAATGATTACATACGGGAACCGCCCGAATTAACCGGCAGTGGAGGAGAATAGGACCCTCAGCATATTCTTGACGATACGGGGTCGGTAAGAATGACTGGTGGCATTACACAGTAAATAGTAATGATCAGGCGCTTATGGCCCACATAAGCCTGATCCCGGATAATACACAATGTTACTTTCAAAGGCACCACCAGGCCCACCAGCCTGACCCCTGAGAATAATGTTACTTTGAACTAGACCTTTTTCATATTTGGCGGAGTCAGCTTTATTAGGATTCAACAGAGGTTATAATCAATTAATGTCTCAAACAGCGCGTGGCTGCTTCACGGATTTTCCTTCGACCGCTTTCTGTTTCCTCATTGGTCCAGAAAAGTGACGTCTTTACAACTGTATGTGAGCATACCAAAACACATTCCTATCAATTGTACTTCTATACTGTTGAAATGGCTATAATAAACATGAACTTGAACTTAAACTTGAACTAAGCATTCAGTGAACGGATTGTTTTTTTTTTTACTTTTTTGAGCCACGGTACATTTTTTACATAAAAGCACACCACCAACCAAAAATGTAACAAAAACAAATGGGGTAGATAAGGGAAACATCCGGTGGCTCTGTAATGCCAATTCTGCTACTGGTCCAGATTCAACAGAAAAGTTGTTGAGAAGGGTGTATGATAATGTTCGGTTTCACTTGCGCAGACATTCACACATTGAATGAGCGCTCACATTACTATCTAAATTGCAGGCTATGCCTCTTTATTTGACCACCCACAAATGGTCAGAAGCGTTTGAGGGTCATGAAACTGTGCCCCAAATAACCTTCCTAACTCTATAGAAACAAGATCTTATAGCGTATGTGGTGAAATTACCATAGACTTCAATGGAACAGTCGCTGCCTCTGCTCTGCAAAAAGGGGGACCTATAATCCATATTGAGCTTGCAGAAACTAAAATCCAATGTTCAATTTTTCAATGACAATCAGGTGAAACAGACCAATTTAGCTGTCTAGCCCCATAGACCCCCATTGTTTTGCACTTGCTCTTGATCACCCCTAGCGGAACTGCAACAGGAACTGCAGGTAAAATGCCGTTACAATGGAGATACAGTAATAGGGAGTGAACCGGCTCTCCCTAAAGGGGCTGTGCCGTTACTCTCTACTTTAATTTGAACTTCCTGTTTGACTAAACCACCAACCCCAATCTAAAAGCGATGTATGATGTTTGACATCTGACAGGTATGGCATATTTACAAACAACAGGAGTTAACCCAAAGCGCTTTACAAATAGAATGACTTACATTAATAAATACATGAAGCATAAACTGAATAAAAGAAGAGATAAGATGAGTAGTAATAAAAGAAATGGGGTGAAATGACGAGAAACTAGAAGAGAAATGGTAAAAGAGCGGCCTCAGGCTGAGCTGTAAGTGGGAGAGAAAACACAGGTCTTTTGATTTAAAACAGTCATAAGTAGGGTGTGGGGTAGGAGATTATTCCACAGCCTAGGGGTCACGACGGTAAAGGCCCGGTCATCCTTGTGGCTACACTGCTCATCTGTGACTGGTTACAGTAACTGTCTACATAATTTGTTTTTATTTATGCTAACACTAGGGGGCGGCAGCAGTAAAGGCCCGGTCACCCTTCTGGTTACATGACTAATATGGCACCACTGTGACTGGTGTAGCTGTCTACATAATTTGTTTTTCTTCATGCAAAATCTCCTCCTCTGCCACACCACACACACAGACACCACTGAGGCACTAGTGGGGGGCTGAGAGCAGACACACACTCACACACACACACACACACACACACACACACACACACAGACGCCACTGAGGCGCTTATGGGGGACTGAGAGCACACCACACTTACTCACTGCAGTGTGCAGGTAGTGACTTTACATCACTATCTTAACTTTGGTTATATCAGGATGGACATTAGTTAACAGGGCTTACCTGTCAACCAGCTCAGGTTTGGTTATCAGGATGAACATTAGTTAACAGGGCTTACCTGTCAACCAGCTCAGGTTTGGTTATATCAGGATGGACATTAGTTAACAGGGCTTACTGTACCTGTCAACCAGCTCAGGTTTGGTTATATCAGGATGGACATTAGTTAACAGGGCTTACCTGTCAACCAGCTCAGGTTTGGTTATATCAGGATGGACATTAGTTAACAGGGTCTTATCTGTCAGACAGCTCAGGTTTGGTTATATTAGGATGGACATTACTTAACAGGGTCTTATCTGTCAGACAGCTCAGGTTTGGTTATATCAGGATGGACATTAGTTAACAGGGCTTACCTGTCAGCCAGCTCAGGTTTGGTTATATCAGGATGGACATTACTTAACAGGGTCTTATCTGTCAGACAGCTCAGGTTTGGTTATATTAGGATGGACATTAGTTAACAGGGCTTACCTGTCAGCCAGCTCAGGTTTGGTTATATCAGGATGGACATTAGTTAACAGGGTCTTATCTGTCAGACAGCTCTAGAGTTGTGTCACCCCTTCTGGTTATGCTGCTGTCTCTGTGAGAGTGACATCACTGTGTCAGGTGCTGCTGTCTAGATCGATGATATGGTTTTATTTACGCAAAATCACCTCTGCCACACCGCACACACAGACATCAATGTTTTCTTCAACACCAACATGAGGCTTTATGTGTGTGTGTGTGTGTGTGTGTGTGTGTAACTGACTATGCATGTACCTGCCAGTGTGTGTGTGTGTGTATGTAAATAATCTGGATTATATATATTATCTAGCTTTTTATACTCCTACAAGCACAGTGTGTGCATGCGTGTGTGCGTGCGTGCGTGTGCTGTTCCTTCCTGTTAAAAATGCCTTTCTCTTTTCCCAGGGATTCCCCCAAACTGCCAGATCTCTCAGTCTCACACAGTTGTTACCCAGAGCACAACTTCCTCCTTAGTTAGTTATATTTGGGAAAGAAGATGGCAAGAGAAGAACACTGATACGTTGATAACGCCCAGGAGATATGATATGATAACACCCGGGAGATATGATATGATATGCCCCTGGGACATCGGCTGGTCTGGCGCAGGAGAGGGACGCGGTTTTCGGGCGAGCACCGGGGGATCCTCCTGTGTCCCAGTGTCCCTTCCCTCTGGTGCAGCGCATCGGCGCATCTTCCTGGTACCTGTCAGCGGCGATGGTCGGATGGTCACGATTTGCCAGCAGGCTGTATCGGCTGGGCCTGCAGGCCATCTCATCTGCTGAGGATCTGCCAGCGATTGAGGGCTAGGCGGTAGCCTAACTACGTCTTCATTGCTCTGGGACTTCTCAGCCATCAGACTTGAGTGCAGTTGATTGGACAAGGTTGACGTGGACTTTTCTGTTTTTTGTTTGTTTTATTATTTATTTGACATTTGTTTATTTGTTTGTCTGTCTTGTATGTCTTGGTGTCACGGGTACGCTGGCGATTACGCCACTCCGTCCGGCATTGTGTCTTGTTATTTTGTGAATTTGTTTGTTGTGTTGTCATGGGTACGCTGGCGACTACGCCACTCCGTTTCGGCACTGTCTCTGTTATGTGTTCTGTGAAGCGCTTTGGGTTGCACTCAGTGCACGTTAAATGCGCTATAAAAATAAAAGTACCTTACCTTACCTTACCTTACCATGAGATATGATATGATATGCCCATGAGATATGAAAACATGATATTTGCATATTTACAGTACATCTTTTATTTTACACACCCACACACAACACTTTCTAGCAGTAATAATAAGAAGGCTGTCAAAACAAATACTTTTTGTGCCTTACAAAATGTTTTTTTATATCTTTATTATTTTATTATTATTTTATAGTATCTTTATTATTTTTGTATTGTACATTCCCCTGGCGTAGTTGCAACAATGCTGATGAATTGCATATTGTATACTCTTTGTATACTGTCTGTATACTTCAATTGATCCAATAATAATTAACTAAAAAAAAAACTTACACACCCACACACAGGACGTGCCTTCACAGTCATAAATAACATAACCACCAGCCACCCATCCCCCATTATACACACACACACACAAACACTTAGGTGCTGTGTCCACCAATCACATTTATTTATGCAGAGAGCGCGCTCAACCTCCTTTTCTCTGTGCTTCAATCAAAGTGTTTAGTGTTGCTATGTTACCAAAACCTTCTGCCAGCATGTCTTCTTGGAACGTTTGCCTAATGCTAGCTAACTAGCCAACAAGCTAGCTGAAATGGCAGCAGTCACTAAGGACTCAGCACACTAAAATACGACAGACAAAAGGAGCTCTTTTTGCATTAAAATAGCATAGGTAAATTCCCTAGGCTTTGTAATTTGTGTTCGGTTTGCAGCAGTGATTTAGTATTTAGTCACATAAGACTTGACTGATTTAGTTTTCCTCTGCCATTAACAACATTGTTGACATTCCTGCCCCTTTCTTAATTTCAATTGGAGGTGACATTGTAGAGCCCAGCGCTGTTCTAAAAGTTGAACAGATTTCAACTTTGAGCACTCTGGAGGTGCAGTGTGGAGGTGTGTGGAGGTGCAGTGTGGAGGTGTGGAAGTACAGTGTGTGGAGGTGCAGTGTGGAGGTGTGTGGAGGTGCGGTGTGTGGAAGTGCAGTGTGTGGAGGTGCAGTGTGTGGAAGTGCAGTGTGGAGGTGCAGTGTGTGGAGGTGTGTGGAGGTGCAGTGTGGGGAGGTGTGTGGAGGTGCAGTGTGGGGAGGTGTGTGGAGGTGCAGTGTGGAGGTACAGTGTGGAGGTGCAGTGTGGAGGTACAGTGTGGAGGTGCAGTGTGTAGAGGTGTGTGGAGGTGCAGTGTGGAGGTACAGTGTGGAGGTGCAGTGTGTAGAGGTGTGTGGAGGTGCAGTGTGGAGGTACAGTGTGGAGGTGCAGTGTGTAGAGGTGTGTGGAGGTGCAGTGTGGAGGTGCAGTGTGGAGGTACAGTGTGGAGGTGCAGTGTGGAGGTGCAGTGTGGAGGTGTAGTGTGGAGGTACAGTGTGGAGGTGCAGTGTGTAGAGGTGTGTGGAGGTGCAGTGTGGAGGTGTGGAAGTGCAGTGTGTGGAGGTGCAGTGTGTGGAGGTGTGGAAGTGCAGTGTGTGGAGGTACAGTGTGGGGAGGTGTGTGGAGGTGCAGTGTGGAGGTGTGTGGAGGTGCAGTGTGGAGGTGCAGTGTGGAGGTGTTTGGAGGTGTAGTGTGTGGAGGTGTGTGGAGGTGCAGTGTGGAGGTGCAGTGTGTGGAGGTGTGTGGAGGTGCAGTGTGGAGGTGTGTGGAGGTGCAGTGTGGAGGTGTTTGGAGGTGTAGTGTGTGGAGGTGTGTGGAGGTGCAGTGTGCGGAGGTGTGTGGAGGTGCAGTGTGGAGGTGCAGTGTGTGGAGGTGCAGTGTTGAGGTGTGTGGAGGTGTGTGGAGGTGCAGTGTGGAGGTGCAGTGTGTGGAGGTGCAGTGTTGAGGTGTGTGGAGGTGTGTGGAGGTGCTGTGTGGAGGTGCTGTGTTGAGGTGTGTGGAGGTGTGTGGAGGTGCTGTGTGGAGGTGCAGTGTGTGGAGGTGCAGTGTTGAGGTGTGTGGAGGTGTGTGGAGGTGCTGTGTGGAGGTGCTGTGTGCAGAGGTGTGTGGAGGTGCAGTGTGGAGGTGCAGTGTGTGGAGGTGCAGTGTGGAGGAGATATGGGATCTTGTCCTGACTGGAACCAAATGAATAATTGTGGACATGCCATTTTTCATAAAAATGTTTAAAAAAGAACAAAACGCTTACTTTTTTATTTAATGATACTACCAAGTTGTCTAACAGCCTTAAGCCATGTGACAGTGTCATTTTCAGTCAGAACAAACATATTGTTCAAGAGAAAATAAATCAAAGTTAAATCAATATTTGCCAGGGGAATGAATAATTGTGTTCGTAACTGTAGGCTATGCAATGCATTATTCCAATAACAATGCTTGCACTATAATATATTCCAATAATGTATTTCCATTATTACAATATACATGTTTTACTGAGGGTTTATATAATAGCTTCCATTTTATATCCACATTAAACATCCAGGCATAACATTTGTTCTGCATTTCAGAATTTATCTAGTGGCAGCGTATATGACATGTGGGTTGTTTATCTAGTAACAGCGTATATAACGTGTGGGTTATCTAGTGGCAGCGTATATGACGTGTGGGTTATCAGCGTATATGATGTGTGGGTTATCAGCGTATATGACGTGTGGGTTATCTAGTGGCAGCATATATGACGTGTGGGTTATCTATCTAGTGGCAGCGTATATGACGTGTGGGTTGTTGGTTTGGAGGTTGGAGTTGCTCCTCCTCTTCTTCTTGGCAGAGAAGTTCAGGGCGGCATAGTTCATAGAATCCTGAACCTGAAGCAACAGCAACACACACATACACAAATAAGTAGTTTAATCTCTGTGAGAGCGACACACAGCTGTGAGAGCAGCGCAGCTCACTCCTCACTGTGACATAACACTCTTGAACTCACCTGGTCAGGTGAAGATGATGTTTGATGACCACAGGCTAACAGAGGAAGCAGAAAGAAAAAGAGAAGTTCACCAGAGGGTATGATGCAATCACATTCCATTATGACATCACTTATGTTAACAAATATAACTTAAGTTTAACATGGACACATGGTCCATGCTTATCACATTTAGGGGTGTGTCCAGTCAACATTTGGGGTGGTTTTGTTATCCAACCTTGGGTGCTTGGCACAAAAAGGTTGTTCTTATGTTTCTTTATCAGTTAAGGGTGTGATTTGGGTGTAACATCCTTTAAACCAATGAGAATGACACCTGTCATTGCCTTTAACAGCAAGCAGTGCAACTTCAAACAGCACATCGGTGTTTTGATATTCAGCGGCATATTTTCTGTTTGTTTGCACGCAAGACCGTATGGAACAGGGATTCCACTAAACCACGCTTTACTAAAACCTTGCAGAGTACAGTCTAGGCTACACACACCTGCAATCGTCTATTATTTGAACTAGTTGGCAAAGTGAAACTAACTTCACCATGGTCTCATAGGCAATGACTCAGAACATGCGCATGGCATCCGCCCACCCAGCCCAGGCCCGGGGTGGCTAATCGGGAGATGCGGGAGGATTCCCGGTGGGCCGTTAACGTTTTGGGCTGGTCTGAATAGTGTGAGCTTAGATACATTGTTTCTGTCGATTTGCTGCGCTCTCGCGGCACTTCAGCAGCTTGGGCTGTGCGATCGCGGCCCCTTACTCACAGTTTCCCAAATATTAACAAAGTAGCACTCACAAAACTGTTCGGAAGTTGCAACCAAGTCTACAGTATATTTGCAATAATCTACGGGAGTAAATTAACAACCCCTTCTCCAGTTGAACGGCCCTGACGAACTATGTAGGCTATGCAACAGAGACGTGTAATGGGCTAATAATTAATTTTTCTTATATCAAAAGCCCTTAATAATGAAATAGGCTATCTTTAAAATATGTATTGTCCTCCTTTGAAGATAACGTTCAGTTTCAGTGAAGTAGCCCTGTGAGAGAAACTATAGGAGCGTTAAATCCGACAGACAGAGAAAGTGCACATTTACAGGTTTGTCATTATGCCTATAAGCTATCGTGGCAAGTTCGGTCGGCTACGCTACAGTATGTGCAGAAATTAAATGGCTTCAATTTGGTGAGTAGCCTAAATGGCTTCAATTTGGTGAGTAGCCTAAATGGCTTCAATTTGGTGAGTAGCCTAAATGGCTTCAATTTGGTGAGTAGCCTATTCAAGTATTTTTTTCCCCTCCTGAAGCTGGATATGAAGTGGGCCTATGAATGAAATTATTTCCAGATTCCACTCGGCACAGTACAGTACAGTACAGTATAGGTAGCTATAGCCTACTAGTCTGTCAAGTTCAAGAACAATAATAAAAAAAAAATGTCAAACTAGCTAGGCTAATCAGGGTGATTAGTAATATACATTTTTTTTACTGGCTCAGGGGAGGGTATTCCTGTATGATCCTATCTAGTGAACGCGCCAAATTCAACCAAATTAGTAATGCGACGCTTTAAATTCTCAGTAACGATAACGGCGTTGCAACGATGAGAAAAGTTCATTAGATTACTTTGTTACTGACAAATTAAAGCCGTTATACTTAAACGCCGTTACTCCCAACACTGGTTAGATTAGTATAAGATTAATGTACCTGTGTTATGTCTGAGTCCACCTTTGCGTTTTGTCAGGATCAGGATGACCAGCACGAGATTGAGAACAGCACTGAGAGCCCCCAGGACTAGAACCACAGTTATACACACCCCACTGCAGAACTGACCTGCAGGAAGAGAACACAATCACAAGGAGAACCACAGTTCCACACATCCCACAGTAGAACCATCCTGCAGGAGCAGAACGTTTCTTGGTGTTTTACGTTGTCTTCAAGGCAGCACTGCCTGGAAAGTGCTAGGGTTAGGCATGGGTTAAGGTTAGGGTTATGCCCAGTACAGCACAGTAAGTTTGACAACTGCCATTGGCATTAAAAACTACCCCATACATTTCGATGCATGAGTAGCCTATTTGAGGGCTGTGTCTCCTTATGAAGTATCTGATATGATATAGTCAAAATTACTGTAGAATTTCGTGAACAAAGTGGTTCTCAATGATTTTCTTTCATGTGGCCCAACATTTTCTAATGGCACCCCTGCCATCAACACATACATAATGCAGTAGTTCACAACACACTCATACACACACATAACATAACATAACATAACATAACATAACATAACATAACATAACACACACACACACACACACACACACACACAAGCATTCCATCAACACACACACCCACACCATACCAGTAATGCAGTTCAACAAACACATACCATCTCCTGTTGTCTCTGTAAGTTCAGCGTCAGACTCATCTACAGAAGCTGTGATCAATCAGAGAGATATAATACACATATTGTGTTGATTATCATTTAAGATCTCTACCTGTAATAGGAACAAACTCATAGAGAGAGAGAAAGAGAGAAAGAGAGCAAGGCCTACATAATTACCTGTGACAGTTAAGATGGTGACATTGTCAAAATCCATTCCGCCTCCTACAGTCCTCCCACAGTAGTAAAGTCCAGAGTCAGACACTCTCACATTCTTGATCTCTAACACCGTCACAGAGGTCAGTCTATTCACAGTCCAGCTAACGATAGAGCTGTTGTAACCATTGTAATACTGCACAGTGATCTTTTTGTATTTTTCTTTCAAGTTGTTTGTGTCTCTTGTGTCCTTAGCTTGGTAGTAGTTAATGGTCAGAATGCACACCGGAGGTGACTGGTTGGTTTGTTTCAGCCAGATAAATGAGTTATAGCCGTCCACACTCACACTGTGAGAACCGTTCATCTGGACCGACTGACCCTCACGCACCACCACTGAGGTGGACATGGACATGGAGAACACAGCCAGCAGCACACCTAACACACACCCACACACACACACAAGCACAAAGCATGCTTGTATGAGTCAAAATGTGGCATTAAATGTTGATAACAATAAGTATAAGTATTAAGTATAGTATATATACTTTTTTGATCTTTTTTGAGGGAAATTCGGTCTCTGCATTTATCCCAATTCATGAATAAGTGAACACACAGTGAGGTGAAGTACACACTAACCCAGAGCAGAGCTGCCTGTCCAACAGCGGGGAGCAGTGAGGGGTTAGGTGCCTTGCTCAAGCTCGAAGCCCTAACCAGTAGGCCACGGCTGCCCATAGTGTTTTATCACTAAAATATAGTGTTTTATAACTTATTGGTTATTGCATTACTCACCCATCCTGTAGAAAATCCGCTCATATAAAGAACGCGCTGGCATGGTGCATATGTGTGTGTGTGTGTGTGTGTGTGTAAGGTCGTGGAATGGAAAGACGCTCACTCTCTGAGAGAGACTGTAGAGATGGCCTGAGTACATCACGAGGAGGCGTGGTTATTGCAGCCAGCCTCCTTACAGTTTCCTCTTATAAACAGACAGCACATACTGTAGTACTATAGAATCTAAAGGATTCGTTTGTACTGCAAATCTCATCACTGAGTGAAGATTATGATGACGATGATGTTTGCGTTAAAAGTAGATTACTGACAATAATGACATATAGACAGTGAGAGATCCGTTAAGTCATCATCCAATCACAGTTCCAAGCATAGGTTTATCGAGTCAGTTATCGGCAAAGATACGCTCTAGAATCTTTGGTCATTATACCTTCATCCAATCCACAGACCGTGGAGCTGGGGAGAACTGTGTCCAGGTTCACACATTTATGAGATGACAAATAAAAGTCAGCAGAAAGGGTGGGGGTTGGTGTGGCAAAAAAAATATATATATACAGTATATATACAGTATACATGTCTCACAGTTCAATCATAAGCCATGTGGAGCTGGTGTGCTTTCAATATAATCACAAATACATCTGACCACACACATACAACGCATACACACACACTCATACACGCATACGCATACGCACACACAAACACATCTGACCTCATCAGTTGTCTGTGAGCATTTGTCAGAGACAGGATTTTTCACAATTCCAGAATTGAATTGAAACTGTACCAAACAAAACAAAAACGATCAGCATTGCTACACCCGGTCTGTGAGCACCCATGTAGATTCCCACAGTAGTGTATAGCGCTGTAGCTGCCTGGCTGGATTAGCTGCTGGGTGTAGCAACTTGAGTTTTTGTTTTGGTTCGTATACCACAGTACTCAGTGACCTTGAGATGGGCAGTATGTGCAAAATCGCTGGATTTCTCCTTTAAATTCCAATTCAATTCTTAAACTTCACGTGAGGTAGCAAATAGGAAGCAGAGTTGCAATTTGATTTTTTCACAACCATGGTTAGGAGTAACTGTATTGTTGGTGACTGTATTGTTGGTGCTCTGTAGTGTTTTGCAAGAAGTTCATACATCTTTACAGTGGAAAATGGACAGGTTTCATACCACATACACGCGCACCCACCCACACACAGAGAGACTCAGACACACCCAGACACGCACGCACGCACGCACGCACACAAAAACACACACACACACACAAACACACCACATGCACGCACGCACGCACGCACACACACACAAACACACCACACGCACGCACGCACGCACACACACACACACACACACACACACACACACACACACACCTACACACCTACACACACACACACACACACACACACACACCTACACACACACACACCAAAAAGCCAGTTATCCCTACTGTTAAAAACATTCAAGGTGACAATTGATTGTGTACATGATGTTGCAATGATTCATTACATTTAGCTAAATAGCTAGCCTCCTACAGAAGCTTCGCTAACATAGGCAGCTAAGCAATGACCCATTGCTGGGGGAAAAATGTGACAAAATCTTTTTAACTTTGAAATTGAATGCCTGGACGTGGAAAAAGTGTGTCAGTGTGATCGGCCCTTAAGATATCAGGCAGAGAGAAACCACATCAAAGATAAAAGCATACAGGTCCAAACATGTATTACACATGTATTGTGCACATGAGCACAGTCCTGCACCAGATTGAAACTTGCAAAGTTGGATACTGACAATGCAAGCAACGAGGCTAAACCCATGGCTACCAGGGAAAGTAAAATTGATTACATAACACATATTCAATGTGTTTTACAAGAACAAAAGCGGATATTACATAAAAGGGCAGTAGTTTAACAATGTTTTAAAAGCAAAGTAGCCTACATCAAACAGAATAGTTAAAAGACATAAAAGACCACAAAGAATAATTGAAAGGCAGAGTCAAAACCACAAATTATTCAAACACAGCCAACGACTTACTGTAGCCTTGTGATCAGACAGTCACAGGTTAAAGCAACTTTTATATTTCTAGTATGTATCTGCTACTAATTAAAATTAACATCTGCTGAACCAAACCCATGGGTACTAGCATGTATCATCTGCTAAACTAAAATCCATGTGTAATAGCATCTGCTATACATGGATTTTATCCCATGGATGCTAAAATCAGTTATTCTAAACCCCCTGGGTATAAACATCTGTCTCAGTTATACTCAACACGAGATGATCATGAAACGGGGTCATCTCTATGTTCCCCGGGTCCTATGTTCCCCGGTTTTCCCCAAAAGGGTCCTATGTTCCCCGGTTGCAATGCATACCGGGGAACATAGGACCCTTTTTGGGAAACCGGGGAACATAGGACCCTTTTTTCCCTTAATTTTAGAAAGGGTCCTATGTTCCCCGGTCCCATACAAAGTGGGGAACATAGGACCCGGGGAACATAGGTACGCTCCCCATGAAACGTAGTGGACCGATCTAAAGTGTACAGGTTATAGCAAAAAATATTCATGGGTTTCATCAGGTCCCTTTCCATAGGTGGGTTAATCAAGCACCATGCAGTCTGCATTCATAATCTAGCTTGATTCTCTACACCTGTGGAAAGGGACCTGATGAAACCCATGAATATCGGAAAAGACCTATGAAGTTCACCTACAAAAAGGAACCAAAGCTGCCATCTTTGACCATATAAGGAAATCCGGAAGTGAATTGAAGCTAACCGCCTATGGCAAGTTGCACTGTACAGTAAGTTGGCTCTGGGGTAGCAAAGATCAAAGTGTGTCGTCTTCACCCACTGAAGATCACAGTATACACTAGAAGGCAGTGGACAAAACTGTGTAGCGCAAATTGTCTGCATTTTCAATGTCTTTGTCCCTGCGAGAGTTTAACAGGTGCAATACTTAAAAATCCCCATGTTACTTTCCCATTATGTAGAACAAATCTTAAGATACCGGATCTCCTTATTTGGGCAAAGATGGTAGCTTTTTTTGTAGGCGAACTTCAGAGGTCTATTGCTAAGTATAACAGACTGCTGAAAATGGGTTTTGTTCACGTCTTTCATATCACTCCGTTGTAGTCCGGTCACTTCTTCCAATGGAACTTCATTTAAAAGTAAAAGTAGATGGTTGATTAGCTGTCTTATAAAGAATGTTTGATAAAAGTTTAGCGTGCGTGGCACACTTTGTTTTTCAGCGAAAGTCACGATGAAACGGTAGGCCTAACATGTAGAATACATGTAGAAAGAGGTTACTATTTCATTTTGGCAAGTAGTCATGTAATAAAACACCACTGGCGCGTTGGGGTCCTATTCGCTCTGTCTGGACTCATTTTTACGATAATGACCGGTGTTCTATACATCATCTCTTACACAATGTCTATTTGCACATTGTTAATACAGCACTATATTATTGCAGATTATGTGTAACTGTTGATGTGCTACATGTGTGCTCTTTACAGTGGAAAATGGTCTGGTTTCATACCACACACACACTTCAGCTTAGACCTACAGGACAGGAAACCAGTACTGACCCCAGAAACCACACAGAAACACACACACACACACACACACACACACACACACACACACACACACACACACACACACACACACACACACACACACACACACACACACACAAACATTATACTGAGGCTTACAGCATAGGAGGGATGTGTGTGAAACGCATGATTCACACTGACTTGATCATATGTGTACATTAGGCCACAGAAACACACTCAGGCAAAAGCAAAAGTCAGGTGATTATCATCCAGTATGCAGCCGGTGTTCACTGTCAACTATCAGTCCATGTTAGACTTTGTTCACACGGACAGTTTTTGATTTCCAAAAACCCAGAATTCCAAACTATTAAAAACTTGCAAGGTGAAAATTGATTGTGTACATTCTGTTGCATGATTCATTATATTTAGCTAAATACTGTAGCTAGCCTCCTGGAAGCTTTGCTAAAATAGGCAGCTAATTAACGGCCCATTGATGGGGGGGGGGGGAATCATGACCACAAAATCTGAACTATTTTTAACCTTGAACGCTTGGAGTGGAAAAAAGTGTGTCACTGTGATCGGCCCTTGAGATATCAGACAGAGAGAAACCACATCAAAGATAAAAGCATACAGGCCTACACATATATTACCAGGCAGACAAAGTGTGCAGGCGTGCACTCATCACCACATGTGTAATGCTGCACATGTAGAGATATTGTGCACCAGATTCAAACTTGCAGAGTTGGACACTGACAAGGGTAGCACCCATGGGTACCAGGGAAGCAAGACAAATTTAGTTTTATAGCACATTTCATACATTTCATTCAATGTGCTTTACATAAACAAAACTAAAAAGGACATAACAGCATACAAGTATGGAAGCATATATGTAGCATAGTTCACATGCCGATGCAATTTGCAATTCAATAAGACATGGCATCATGCAATCAGAAACTCATAATGCAATTTCATAATGCAATTTGTGTGAATGTGTTGTGTGAATGTAAAAATGTGTTGCACAGTGTGTTCAATATGCTAAGTGTCTATGGAATCCTCAATTCAATTTGTATTTTTTTTTTTATTCAAAAAGATGGATTGACATGCATTCCATTTTGCCAGTTCTGTCTCTTAAATGTTAATTCATGTCACAATTTGATATTGAATGTTCAATGTGGACTTGCATTTTATGGTAATATATGTTACAAAAGTGACAATCAATAAACTTTTCTAGATTACTTTGGGTAGAAAGTAGAATTATTGTTTTGAGTGCCTTTCATTCAAATGGAGCTGAAATAGCGCCCCCTTAGGGAGTCAATATGATCATTACAGTTTTTCTGCTTTTCTCAGATCAGAATGAAAATTCTCATAACTATTAGTTCAACCTCCACAACATTTAATCATTTATGCACATCATAGTAGCAATTTCTCCTTCCTCTGAACAAATTGCAAATGCTTTTGTCATGTCGGTCAAAATTAACTACAGTATACTAATGGATGCTTAATGGATGCTGAATAGCTGCTAGAGGCGTGCCCAATAAAACCAAGTCTTTATTTCAAGTCATTACATACACAATTGTTGAACTAGTTATCAAATTCTGTTACAATGCTGTAGAATTGCAAAGAGCATATACAGTAAAAATGTGAAACGTACGCATTCAATGTCTTGTACTCATTTACTCCCTTAACTAAACTAAAGCAGTCAGTAACTTTACTGTAGTTTTCAAATGGCTATAGTGCTGTATTGAGCATTTTCAGGTCTCACCGAGTTCTGAAATTTGTTTTTGCATTGAAAAACACTGAGAGAACATCATAATGAAAACATGACAAAGCCATTTGACTGTCTTGTTCATAAAGATGGTGTCATGACTTCTCATTTTGATGACACTGGCAAGTTCACATGACATGAATACTTGCTTTTGAGGAATGGACTATCCATTTTGAGCAAGTGACATGCATATCCACTAGGTTTTCTGGTTGCACTAATTGTTTTGAGAAATAGACTAATTGCTGTGCAAATATTAATAGTGATGTGAGAAAAACACCAAAGCGACTGAGAAAAACTGTAATATTGTGAGCTTGTGAAAAAATGTTAACATGTGCAACAAAGTTTTGCAACTGTGTAAATAGCTTGCGCAAAGGTATTTCGTAACAGTAAACAAATGTGAAAAAGTGTACTTTTTGAAAAAGCCCTATCATCAAGGCGGATCTACGTCCGTTTCTCGTTATTTTATACAGATCAACTTGTCTGTCATCTCATCAAGGCAGATCTTCCTTAATCACAACACTCTTCATCTAATTAATTCATTGGGAATGCGCCTAAGGGAGATTTCAAATTCTTTGTGGTGATTAGGCCAGCTGTCATACTGACTTTAGCTGTAAAGACAGGAACAGGTTTGACTTCTAAAAGAAGCTGGCAAACTTGCCCTCTCTTTTTGCAGGTGCACTAGTATAAAGGTTGAGGAAGTGCTGGTAAATATAGGGACTTGGGCCAACTATTGACATTACCGGGTTGTTGTGACTCTATTAGAGCTGGAGATGAACAGCTGATCACTTTAAGCACACTGGTCACAATGTGTGCGCATTAAGAAATGCTGGTGTGAAGAGAGTGATAATGAGAAAAGACTCCTCCAATGTGAACATGTTTGGATCTATTTCTCATCACGGTTGAAATGAAGAATTTAATATCAAACCGTTAATTTAATGTGCTTTATTATTACTTTTGTTTTCCTCCGTCCCTTACTGATGCTTACGGTGGCCTGCCCGTGAGGAAGCTCGATATCCAGTTATACAGCGCTGTGAAGTGGTTGTTGTTGTGTAGTCTGTATAGGAGTTTACTAGAGAGGGTAAAATCTGAGCTGCAGTTGAACAAGCACACCTGTCATTATTCAATAGGGCACGAATCCACTGCTTTCTCTGGTACAGGTATGATAGTGGTGGACCAAATTCAGGATTGTAGACAGGGTGAGGAAAAGGTTGAAGATTTCTGTGATTGTGTTGTGAGCTTTAAGGCACATGGACTGAATCAGAAGCTTCATTGGCTCTCGTGAACAAACAAGGAATCTTGCTGAATGTTGTATTTGACTATGCTTACTGTATTTATACTGATTGCTGGATGCTACTAAAGATGCCGCTGGTCTGTCGAGTGCCCTCACAATGGGAGCCCGTCTGTCATGCCCTTATACACTGCATATTAAATAGCCGCAACAGGCATTTCCCCTGTCACGCAACATTGTCGTGTTTTAAAAGCGAAACTGATGCATAATAAAACTAAAGGAATAAATACAGTATGTACATTTACAAATAAATAGATGCTATGGGTGGTGTCGGGTAATACAATTGTCCGGAGGGGGATTGTGGCCTTGTTGTCTCTGTCAAGGTAATCCATGGTCGCGGACACCCCAACAGGCAAAGGCAAGACGCAGAGGGCGGTTTAAGGTTTAAAATAAATAAATATAGTGCAAGCCAGTACAATGATGATGTATTAATAACAATATTGTAACTAAAGTGCACATGATAGATGAGCAGAACAGGTTGATTCACTTTGTTCGGTGTAAGGGTGGTTGCTATTTCTGAGTGTTCAACAGAGTGACAGCTTGGGGGAAGAAGCTGTCTTTGTGTCGTCTAGTTTTGGCAAACAGTGCCCTATATCGTCTAGGAGGTTGAAACCTGGTCCTGAGGTATAATCAGGTATGTGGGAGGGGAATAAAAATGAGCCAGCCAAGTGGAGAGTGAAAAAGACAGAAGACGTTGATCACTCAAACAAGGAAGTGGGGATTTTATAACCAAGTGGAAAACTTGGAAAACAAACTTGAAATCTTCAGCGACAGGTAAGCATAGTTATCTAAGTAAGTGCAAACATAGGCCAAAAAGTGAAGACATTAATTAATTAACGGACTTGATTTCAGGTTGTTTATCTTGTGTCTGTATGAAGTGGTTCATGTAAGACCGTGTAGGCAACATTTGGTCTTCTTCTACAAACAATTCTACAACAAACATGAAAAAAGACAAACTATAATTTGCAATTGTGAGTTTCAATATATATTTAACCAAAATCAATTCAACAATGATCTTTTAGGCTACACAAACAATCTCTTTGACTTTGTCTGTCTTTTCATGAGTTGAAGTTTAACCGGTTTTCTGAAATGTGTGGCTCATCATCGAAGGCTTTAATGTCCTCGCTGTAAGGACAGGAACAGGTTGGATTGGGAATCTATACAGCTCTATTCTAGAGGAAGCTGTCAAACTTGCACTCTTTTATTTGCAAGTGCACTGGTATGAAGGTTGATTAATGTGTGTCAGTAGGGACTTGGGCGGGCTACTGTGTATCCACATTACCCGGCTGTCGTTGTGTCAAATTAGATTTTTTTTTCCCCAAATGGGACACCGATCTGTCTCTTAAGGCTGTATAAACACATCAAATGTGAGGTCTTTCTTGCAAAGCAAGGTTTTTTGACTTACCCACTTCAGGAATAACATCGCTTTTGAAACGATATTATTGGCGCAATGTCAATAGAGATCAGTGGTTAGGTTACTCACAGAATAACCTGCCTATTATTATATGAACTTGGGTCTCTCTGTAAAGACTTTCTTCAGATTTTGGTCCGAATCAATACCATGCCAGTTATTATAGACACTGTTTTTACATTCAGATACATGGGGGAGAATTTTTTATGCAGCACACAGGGGAATTCCTTTGACTTGTTTTGCTCTTGTTTGACTGGATACAGTCTTGTGTCAAATGGTCAAAACGCTTTCTGGCCGCAAGAGCCGTCCCTGTTTGTATCCTGTACTGACTAATCTGTTTGACAGGTCTTCAGCCTGCGCTGTATAAGATGTGTCATCACTCTGAATCCTATGAAACTGACTGATAGAAAGACTCTAAATTTGTGGATGAAGGCGCAAGGCGGTCCCCTCGCAATATTATATTTTGTTCCGTGCATGGGTTTAAAAAATCACTTTTAACATCTGAGCTGTTGTGACACATTGTGAGAGTTAATAAACTAGGGGAGGTGATGACAACATTTTTGGATTTATTTCTGCTTACGGTGAAATGAAGAATTTGACATTGAACGTTTTATTTAATGTACCTTAATTCCCTGTTGAAATAAACAGCCTGACCAACTTAAGGTGGTTTGCTTGTTGACCAGCTTGTTTGACCACCTTATGATGGTTGACCAGCTAGATAATCAAAACTCTTGTGGAAACATACCTTCAGCTGATTTACCCAGTTTATGATGGTAATTCCGCTGGTTTCAGCTGGTTAGTTCAGGGCATAACGTAGACTAATATGAACAGTGGAGTGTTCCTTTAAAGAAGCACACCTGTAGTCATTAGGGCATTAATCCACTGCTTTCCCTGGTACAGGTATGATAGTGGTGGACTAAATTCAGGATTGTAGACAGTGTGAGGAAAAGGTTGAAGATTTCTGTGACTGTGTTGTGAGCTTTATTAAGGCATGTGGACTGAAACCTGGTCCTGAGGTATAATCAGGTATGTGGGAGGGGAATAGAAATGAGCCAGCCAAGTGGAGAGTGAAAAAGACAGAAGACGTTGATCACTCATGCAAGGAAGTGGGGATTTTATAACCAAGTGGAAAACTTGGAAAACAATCAGCGACAGGTACAGTAAGCATAGTTATCTAAGTAAGTGCAAACATAGGCCAACAAGAGAAGACACTAATTAATTAACGGACTTGACTTCAGGTTGTTTATCTTGTGCATGAAGTGGTTCATGTAAAACAGTGTAGGCTACAGTTGGTCTTTTTCATTTTCTACAAAACACATGAAAAAAGACAAACTAATTTGCAATTGTGAGTTTCAATATATCTATAATTTTAAATGACATCAACAACTAGAATGCATTTCCCGGTGGGAAAGTGCGAAGTGTGCTTGCTCCGAAGCGCCGCGAGAGCGCCCCGGCAGGATACGCGACAGCTCGCCCTCAGGTCAAAGCGCCAAAGTTTGGCCAAGACGCGAAGCTGCTTTGAGTTTGGCGACGTTGCCCTCGATTGCCGAATTCTTACACTGACCTGACGAGTTGCCTAGGTTTATCAGTGGTATGTCCCAGTGCACCTCCAATGTAAAAATGTAGATGTCATCCCAAAGACGTAAAGAGATATGAGCCAAAATGCATTTTTGCTAATTGCGGCGCCCCCTAGTGGCCAAATTACAACACATTTACTGAGGCTACTTTGGATGGTGTCCAAAATCATCCCGCCAAATATGGTCTCGATACCTCACAGCATTTCCGAGATTTGACCTCACTTCCTGTTTGGACGCTTCACCATCGAATTTGATTGGCTGTCACGGGCGAACGCTTTGATGTATGAAAATGAAATGTACACCTCTAAGGTCTGTAGACCTTGTGTTGAATTAAGTATGAGTTGTTCACGTGTAGCTAGCATGAAACACGTAACCACTGAAGGAAGGAGGGAGCCTAAGAAACTAGGCATGTTTCTAGAACAAATACGAGTAATGTTAGGAGTATAGCTATCCTGTTATGCGGGAACATCCGCAGTTTACTCACTGTTGAATAAGTTGCAATGTGTTATAGCCTCAAATGGATGGTAAAATAAACAGGACGACTCACCTGTTCAAATGATGTAATAGGATAAAATTTGGTTTTGATATGTCAAAGCAACCAGGCTGTTACTGGTTAACGTTTCTGAATATGAAATCGATTTTGGATTGGTTGCATGTGATAAAAGCTATGCCATTTCCTGTCCAGACAGCATTCATATTCAGAAATACTGTACACCGGCAACAAAGACACACACACACACACACACACACACACACACACTCTTTCAAACAACTCTTTCAAACAGAAACGTCAGTCCGTTACATCTGCCTCTTGTCCACAAACTGCATGTCGCTGAGTTGACTAGCAACGAAGACTTTCACATAAACACACACACACACACACACACACTTACACACACACAGACACACCACCCCTTCAAACACAAATATCTGTCTGTTACGTCTGCCTCTTGTCTACAAACTGCATGTTGCACAGTTCACCCACATCTACCCACAATTCTTTGATTTATAATTAACCCCAGCATTAAAAAACTGCAATGTGTCAAATCTTATTATACAACAATTGGGTTCTATGAAGCTGTTTCTTTGTTTCTGATTGGCCGAGAGACGTTCCATGAGTTGAAATATCCCACGATAATCCACTCTGACTTTTCACAGCTAATAATAAATCACTCCGCGATACAATGTCAAATTGTCAAGTGTAAAACGAACTGTCACGTTGCATCCAAGCTGAAATACAGACACTCAGAACATAGAATATGACGGAGGTGGATATTAGCTAGTTGGATGGCAAGTAGGCTAAGTAAAATAGTGATGTTTCAAAGCTAAAAGCATGTCCTAACCAGACGCAATGCGAGCTAACGTTTATTAGGCTATATTCTGCATTGCTTGACAACGGGAGAGATAGAACTAACGACTGGCTTTTGGCCATAGCAACGTGCTTTTAGAACTAATGACTGGCCTTTGGCCATAGCAACCATCCATTTAGAACTAGTAACGGCAGTTTGTCCTGCAAGTAATAGAACTTTGTGGCGGAGAGAAGTTAGTTCTACAAACAAGACAGTTTTAGCGATTTACATTATAATGGGAAATTAGCGCAAAAAACAAGTGGTAGAATTGTTGTATAAAAGCAATATAGCACTTGTGATCGTGGGTTGTTGCTGGATATTTACACGGGTGTTGTTGCCTGCGCCACTCGGTCTCCGGCCTCGAGGCTACAGCCGAACAACACCCGTGGGAATATCTAGCAACAACCCACTCCCACTCGTGCTATATTGCTTAAATATGTATACTGTATGTATATACTGTATGGGCAATTCCATGCAAAACTGTCAAGTCCATAACCCCACACAGCATCATACTATGATGTGGATGATGATTTCTTAAAAGCTTACCATTTCGCTCTTCTTGTTTGTACAACATATTCGATGACATTGTTAACATAATCATTTGCATTATATAAATATAACCCCCTTCTCCACGTCTCAACATATACTGGAGTCACATTCTTAAACATAAACAGGATCCTAGGTTCTCAATTTGCTGGACTCACTGTCTACCATAAAGTTAAAGAATAGTAATAACAGAAGAAAAGGTAAGAAGATGTTGATAGCGTGATTAACTTGTGTGGTGCCTCCACTGAAGAATTTCTATACCACTGCACTGATGGAAATATGTAAATCCTCAGAAATGTCAAGTGACTACAGTTACTTCTACCTGCATTGATATATCATTTCATAAAAACAATTTTGGCCATAATAATTATATTGCAATAATATCAATTAAAGTTTTCTTTGTAGCACAAACAACAATAGGCTACAGTTTACATTACTTCAGGGCGTAATGTTAACAACTTCGTTAACATTAAGTTTGTTTGTTCTGTACTTTGCATGACACAGCAACCATTTACTTCCTGTATCATGGTTGCGGTGTCATGCAAAGTGCGCTGTGCCATGCCGCCATCTAGTGGTTAAGGAATATTTCACACCCATTATTATGATAATAAAAGCTGCGCGGTTGAAAATTGGCACAAAGTCGTTTGGGTGATCCATGTGATAAATTGTGTTTTGCTTTCCATACTTCGTTACTTTATGAATGGTGGTGTATTATTAAGGTATCATTTTGAATGTCATTACTCTGACATTCAAGAAATAACGGCTGCCATTTTTCGTGACCCAGGGTCAATGGGGAATTGCATTGAACATGGGTCACGGATGTAATGTTTTTGTTCTCCACTAAGTTTCTCCACGTTGCGTCGATAAAATTTCGAAATTCTTGCTCTATTATGTCGGACAAAAATGTAGGTTATTATCAAAGTGAAATGGTTACTGTCATATGTCAGCAGCGTTTGTTTCAGCACATCGATCGGAATCAATGGGAGTCAATGGGGAACCGTAATACTTTTAATAGCGGCGTACAAGGAAGCTTAGTGCAGGATGACGTGACGGCGGTTTTTCAAGTGTTACTTGCCCTCACGGACTTTGTACCTTTCCTCAAACGACCCGTGTTAGTGACGCTAACGTCGCTACAGTTTCACAGCACATATTCACAGCAGAATGAACGTATTGGTCCGTCCATTCATCTTCAAAAGTTCGTTTTTTTCTAATTGTTGAGCAAGCCATTTTCTCTCATCTCCTCTCTCTCCCGCTAGGCCTATTCTCTGTTGCTGAAAGGTAAACAATCGAGTTGATTGGCTTGGCTACGGACGATGGTCTTTGATGATATTAGGCTGACAATTAGGCTGGGTCCGGACAGAACCGTCACTGTGTCCGGACCCGGACCGTGGTCCTCCATTTGGTGATGCCTAGGCTACTCTTTGGGGTGGCCTGACCAGCGATCACGCAGTCCACCACTGCAGTTTACATGGAACAGTACTGCCTAGCCTACCACACAAGTACCTGCCATACACAGCTTACTTTCTCCCTCTTTTGGTGAGCCATACCCTGACGGTGTCAATGACAATCAATCAGGAGGAGTAGTTATTGAAAATAATCACGCTGACGGTGTCAATGACAATCAATCAGGAAGAGTAGTTATTGAAAATAATCACACTTTAGACATGACCAGCCTACTTCAACTTGGCAGCAGCTAGCAACAGGGGGATTCATAGGTGGCACATAGACCATAGCTAGCATGAGTGCAAATATTTTTAGATCTTCTGAATAAGTTTACTGTACTTATTCAAACGACATCAGCACCACTGTCACTGGATATAAAGCAAACGTTGACTTTCACTCGGTGCTTCACTGACGGTAAAAAAGTGTCATAATATTATCTATGCACTGCCTGATGTAGACTAGCTTGACAGCAATTGCTAGCTCGATGAGTTGCGAAACAACATCAGCAACATGTACCTCTCGTTCCATATTAAATTTACAGTTAACATAGTTTGGCTTCTTGGACCATGCATTTAATTACCTTTCACTGCCTTCACGTCTGCCAGGCTCCAAACTGTCTTTGTTACTGAGGGCTAAAGGACTGTATGGAAATGAGGTTTTGTGTTGCTTGGGTGGCGTCAGTTAAAACACCGGTTGAAGCAGTCGTTTCTTTATTTTCTCTTCAAACAGGTTCCACACAACAGTGTGGATGAACTTATACATATAGGAATGTGTGGTCTGTAAAGAACCAAATAAAATGCTATTAGTAATATGATTACCAAATAAAGTGTATCTCTATCTCTCTATGAGCACAACTTGTCTTAATTACACACGTAACATAAACAGCATTCATTCATCCCCTGAATGCTAAATCTCCGTTTAGCATGCTAATCACTTGCATTATATTAACGTAAACGACACATCCCACCTACAATACACATAACCAAACATTACTTTTACTTACTTTGTTGTCATGGACGCACACAACTTCAACTTACAGGTAGTAGACTCACTCTGTATTAATCTCTATAAAGCTAACGTCATGACTGCAACTCTCTGGTAATAGCCTACTACTAACCAAAGATCATAGAACGCTACGTCTGATAAAACTAAACATGAGACTGCACGAGGGAGCGTCGCTAGGCAACCACACCTCAACAAAATAAGAGTCTTTCATACAGTCTTCATAACAGCAGTTGCAATTCAGTATTAAAACAGCCTTGGTAAAGTTAAAACCAACTATTTGAACTGCAGTTAGTTTAGCCTACCCTCATAACTAGACCTCTCAAATTCCGAAATTTGAAGTCTAAAATTAAAATCCTCGTTGCCTCACGCACACCACAGACAGGGCGACCGCTCTACTTCCGGTATTTCGCCGGCTTCGAGTGATTTACCCAGAATGCTCAGGTCAATACAAATCATCCAAAACACACCGTCAGTATGAAACATCGTGTGATTGTCGAGTATATATACCAAATGAACACACTCAACTCCTAACAGCGCATAAGTCCGTACTTGCCCCTCGGGGCCATGGCATTGCTAAGATATAAACAGTCTCAGGATGAGACACCCCGTTGCGGACCACCTTAGAACTACACCCACATTGCACCGTTGCGGACCATCTCAGCCATCCAATGAATGAATGACAGGTGCAGGTCTACCATGAGGAAAGTATGAAATTACGTGGCAGAACCACATAGTGCTGTGATAATTGCACCAATAACTTTTACAAGAATGGCCTTGATTTGATTTTTTTTTTTTAAATATCAACATTGTATCTTAAATCACTCTGAAATGTCATTTCTGCATGACCTAAGCAATTTAAGATGAGCTATTCCGAATAATAGTATACATTCACCAACACACACGTTTTTGCTAATTATAGAGCCATCGACAGACCAAATAACACCAAATTTATTGAGGGTGCTTTGGATGGGGTCTCATGTCATCCCACCAAATATGGCTTTCATACGTCACAGAATTTCCAAGATAGGCCCACTTCCTGTTTGGCGGCTTCGCTCGCTGAATTTAATTGGTTATCACAGGCGAACGCTTGGACGTATGAAGGCGAAATCAAGGCGGTTGATCCGCCTTTGTCTGTAGATCATGTGTGGCAAGTTTCATGACGATCGGATAAACTATGCGGCCAGGGTAGCTTTACTTTGACTTTGGACAAAATTCAAAATGGCGGAAAATCCATCATGGCGGAAAATGACATCATATGGTGCGTTGGAATCGGCTGAGTCAGAGGATTCCAATGGTATAAGTTTTATCAAAATCGGCCATACGGATCAAAAGTTACGGGCATGAACGTGTTTTCCATCTTTGACCAGTTGGTGGCGCTAGAGCGTGAGAGTGGCGAGCATGAAACCTGGTGGTGTCAATCAGGGTAGTCTCCTCTATCAGCATACTAAATTCCATGACTTTATGTCTTACGGTTTGGGCTACAGGTGGAAAAATGTGTGGGCATCAGCGCTCAAAAGTCGCTTTTCCATTCATTCCTATGGGGAAAAATCGACCGGAAAAACTGGAATAACGGGAGAACGACAAGGCGTATCGAAAAGCTTTATACAAGCCACCATCCTCGCATCAGGACGCACGCGTGAGAAGTGGAACGGCGTCTCTAGCTCCAAATCCCTAGGACAAGATAGGGAGACAAAAATGTTCCGCAAGATAAATAAATTTGATAATAATAGGAAGAACAATAATGATATGTTAGGCTATACACAAACAATCTCTTTGACTGTTTTTTTTGTCTAGTTCAAGTTTAACCGGTTTCCAAGTTCACTGGAATGTGTGGCTCACTATCTAAGTCTCGCTGTAAGGACAGGAACAGGTTTGACAGGAAATCTATACAGCTCTACTCTAGAGGAAGCTGGCAAACTTTCTTTTTGCAAGTGCGCACTGGGATGGTTGAAAATGCCAGTAAATATAGGGACTTGGGCAGGCTATAGCACATCACCAGGTTGTTGTGTGTCAAATTAGATTAGATCTGTTTCTTAAGGCTGTGTAAACACACTACATCTGAATTCAATCTTACAAAGCAAGGTTTTTTGACCTACCCACTTCAGGAATAACATCACTTGGTACTGTAGATTCTTGGTGCAATGTCAATAGAGATCAGTGGTTAGGTTAGCCTACTCACAAAATAACCCTCATAAGGTTATTATATAAACTTGGGCTTCTTTGAAAAGACTTTGTCCAGATTAGTGTCCAAATCAATGACATGCCAGTGGTTATAGACAGTGTTTTATGCTAATGAAGCATCTGAATTTGCCATGCCCTAAGAGACAAAATATTCGAATATTCCATATTTGGCTGCGTGTTTTGCTGCCAGTGCACGCACACTGTAGCCAGAGTGAGCCAGACGCACAAAGTGGGCGGAGTCAGGCCTAGGCTCATTAATTAATAAAAAATGATTTGGTTAAAGCCGACCAATAACAGTGTTGAGCAATACCTCTAAATGGAATGCCTTGCACAATATTACAGAAGCATTAACATTCTCTGTTGTTGCGCATTTGATCTGAATACTTTTCCAACTAATATGTGGCATTTCGTCTGCACTTTCAATTCATGAAACATGTTTTTCAGACCCATTTTAAATCTGTATCACATCTGACCAGGCAAAATGTATGTGATAGCACCTAGGCTGCCTGACAACACCCCTTAGCTGTTCTAAATCAGTGGAACCTACAACCTCTCGGGACCTGTTGGTTAACTCTGTGATGACGACCAAAAAAGCTAACATCTGATAACTTGATCGGTAAGATTGTGTCTTTGTCTGGTATCGCTATTATTTGGAACTGACTGGGCAGCCGTGGTGTACTGGTTAGCGCATCGGGCTCATAACCGGAGGGTTGCCGGTTCGATCCCCGACCAGTCCACCACGGCTGAAGTGCCCTTGAGCAAGGCACCTAACCCCTCACTGCTCCCCGAGCGCCGCTGGTTGGGCAGGCAGCTCACTGCTCTGGGTTGTGTGATTCACCTCACTGTGTGTTCACTGTGTGCTGTGTGTTCACTAATTCGGTTAAATTGGGTTAAATGCAGAGAACTGAATTTCCCTCACGGGATCAAAAAAGTATATATTCTATTCTATTCTATTCTGACAGGACCGCACGTTTTGATAATTGGTTTGTCTGTCTTGACTCCGATGCAGTATAGTTGGTCAAGTAAGCAATAATCCATATGGGAAAATTGGGAACATATGGTGGGGAAATATGCTACTTTGTAAAGCAGGAGCACCAGCAAGCAGTAGCCTAGCCTATAAGGTCTTCAATTATTCTAATATTCTCATAAACTTGAACTGTCAGTTTGGTTAGACAGATCTATTTAGAATTGTGATTGATTAGTTTATTATTTTAATTCTAATCAAAGAGGTCTTGTCCATTCCAGAGACACCATGACATAGGCCACTTTTCTGTTAGCCCTAACACTCCGTCATGAAAGTTACACCCATGACTGGTGTACACACCAACTTGACCCAGCCATTTTTAAAGTTCCTTTTAAAATAATTTAGCTTCTGTTTTCTTAACATAAACATTGCATTTGGTCCGGTGAGATCTATGGAGAGTTGCTAGACTGACCCGGGCAGCAAATTAGATTTTTTGCCGCTAGGGACATCTAGATTTCTAGGCTAGCTGATTACTGTCATGTGACAAATGCCTTCTGGACATTCTTACATGAGTAAGAATGAAAGCAATGCTGATTATTTTTTTTCTATAATGCATCCTGATACCAAGATCTTTTGTCGATAGACTTCAGTAGACAGTAACTAAATAGCCATACTATCTGTTTCATTAGTATGTTCATGTAATAATTGGGCTATTGGCTGGATGTAGATAATTGAATTGAGTGCAACTGGTTACCTAAAAAGTAAGTAATTCTCCAGGTAGTAGTTAGTAGAACTATGTTCTTAGAAGTGTTATGTCCAAATGCACTTATTAACTGCAAAGATGAGCATAGCATTGTATTGTGAGTCTCAGAGACATGTACAAACTCTTCAAAAGTCAACTAAAACTAGTTCTACTTGTATTTGATTTTGGTCATTAGAAGAACATTACAGTATTGTAAAGCTTAAAGTGAGTTGTTTGTTAGGCTTTAGTAATATCATGTAAGATCAGCAGCAGCATTCTAATTTGTTTACATTCTGATTTTTTGTCTGTTTTGTAGCTTGCCACGATGAGATTCATGAACGCTATCAGGAGTGGCTGAAACATGGATAAACGAGAAAAAAACGAATATAGTCCAAAGGAGCAAAGGTAGGTTACAGCATGAGCACATCACTTGATGATGCTGTTTAGTCATCAGAGACTTTAATGATCATGTTAATGTGTTGGTTTTATTGGGCTTCTTGAATCTGTGAACAGAGGTAGAAAGGCATATAGTGAGTGCTGTTTCGAGTAAGATGTTTGGGTGTGAAATACAACAGATCACATTTTTGACTACATTGGACTGTCTTTGTCCAATAAACGATCATTCTGAAGAAAAAAAAAGCCGGAGATTTAAGGACAGTTTCAGAATGCCAGCATTCAGCATTCAGGCCACACAGGCCACTTCAACTACAGACACAGAGTGGGAGAACATAACTGAATGCCATAGACGTTAGTGCAGAGAGCATCAAAATCAAATGCCATCAAATGTTATAACCCCACAATAACACTATGGGCTAGAGATGCAAACCCCTCTATATTTGTCTGACCGCTTATGTTTTAATCAGAGGCCATTCTAAGATCTGACCTTTGGGGGGACTCCAGCTGACATTCACTCTTGATGATGAATTATGAGGCTACTGAATTCAATCCAGTTTTTAAATTTTACATCCTCAAATCGATATTTCAGACCAGGAAAAGAGTGGTATTTAACAGGGCTTGAACTGATATTATTTGATAAATGTATACTATGTGCATTCACTTGTTATCGTTATAGTTAGTACAATATATAGTAATGAAAGAGACATTTAGGATAAGCCAACCCCATACAAATTAATTTGTGTATTTCATACTTTAGCTCATTACATCATGAGAGGCCTCCATCACCTGTGCCCACGTGTGTGTCCATGAAGAGTGACCAGTCAGATGACCGCTTCATACTCTTCAAACATGATGATGTCACAGATGGATCAGCGTAAGTCCATGAAACAGGCTTATAGAATCAGTACTCTGTGACTAGATGATTGACACGTTCACAGGTCACAGTCTTATGGAATCAAACAGTGAACAATGGATTGACATTTGTCATTTTTCATGGTCAGCTGTAACACATATGTTTTGTACAACACCGCCCCCTGCAGGCCCTGAAGAGCAAATCAAAGTCATTACGTTTCTATTAACCCTATTAACCCTGTGCCGTTTTAAAGGCATTTTCACTACATTTAGTTATTGTAGAAGCATTTCTCCTGACTATTGTAAGTGCCATTCACACATGATATTGTTTTTCTCAGCAGAGTTAAGGCATCATTTAGGTATCATATTATGTATTAATACTTGCATTGATTGGATTTTTTCAATAATAAAAATACAAAAAGCATATCATAATAATTCTTATATTTTGAGAGATCTGTCCTGAATATGGCAGTGTAAGAACCACGGAGGGGACTGTGGGGCTGAGCAATTTACAGAAATATGTGGTATGTGCCTTACAGGGAAAAAAGTGCCAATTTGTATTTAGTGATGACAAATACATAATTTGAGGTCTAAGCGATAGGATGGAACAAGGCAAGTTTGGGATGGAGCTCTTTTTTTTATCAAGCTCTTGTAGGTTTTTGCCCTCAAATCTGTATTTCAGACAAGGAAAATAATATTTAACAGGGGTTGAAATTAGATTATTTGATTAACGTATACTATGTGTGGAGAGCATTCACTCGTTATCGTTATCATCATAGTTAAAGCTAATTGATACCAATCACCAGAAGTTATTATTTCCAATTTATGAATACCATGCAAGCATGAGTGTGTCAGAGTTAATCTTGGGTGTGAACAATGCACAAATAAGGAAGTTCTCTGGAAATGAATTCCCTCAATGTCATGATTCACTTTACAATTCGCTGTTAATACATTTACAGGATAATCTGATAGCATATTTGTTGATGCAGCAGCTCATTCCATCATGAGAGGCCTCCATCATAGAATCAGTACTCTACGGAGCCCAGGAGGTGTCATTTCAAATATTTGTGTATCGAGAGAATGTGCGCTCATTTTAGTATTTTTGTGTTGTTGTTTTTACAGCTCACTCCATCATGAGAGGCCTCCATCACCTGTGCCCACGTGTGTGTCCATGAAGAGTGACCAGTCAGATGACCGCTTCATACTCTTCAAACATGATGATGTCACAGATGGATCAGCGTAAGTCCATGAAACAGGCTTATAGAATCAGTACTCTGTGACTAGACGATTGACACGTTCACAGGTCACAGTCTTATGGAATCAAACAGTGAACAATGGATCGACATTTGTCATTTTTCATGGTCAGCTGTAACACATATGTTTTGTACCACACCACCCCCTGCAGGCCCTGAAGAGCAAATCAAATTCATTACGTTTCTATTAACCCTATTAACCCCGTGCCGTTTTAAAGGCATTTTCACTACATTTAGTTACTGTAGAAGCATTTCTCCTGATCATTGCAAGTGCCATTCACACATGATATTGTTTTTCTCAGCAGAGATAAGGCATCATTTAGGTATCATATGATGTATTAATACTTGCATTGATTGGATTTTTTCAATAATAAAAATACAAAAAGCATATCATAATAATTCTTATATTTTGAGAGATCTGTCCTGAATATGGCAGTGTAAGAACCACGGAGGGGACTGTGGGGCTGAGCAATTTACAGAAATATGTGGTATGTGCCTTACAGGGAAAAAATGCCAATTTTTATTTAGTGATGACAAATACATAATTTGAGGTCTAAGCGATAGGATGGAAAAAGGCAAGTTGGCAAAGTTTTGGATGGAGCTTTTTTTTTATCAACCTCTTGTAGGTTTTTGCCCTCAAATCTGTATTTCAGACAAGGAAAATAATACTTAACAGGGGTTGAAATTATATTATTTGATTAACGTATACTATGTGTGGAGAGCATTCACTCGTTATCGTTATCATCATAGTTAAAGCTAATTGATACCAATCACCAGAATTTATTATTTCCAATTTATGAATACCATGCAAGCATGAGTGTGTCAGAGTTAATCTTGGGTGCGAACAATGCACAACTAAGGAAGTTCTCTGGAAATGAATACCCTCAATGTCATGATTCACTTTACTATTCGCTGTTGATACATTTACAGGATAATCTGATAGCCTATTTGTTGATGCAGCAGCTCATTCCATCATGAGAGGCCTCCATCATAGAATCAGTACTCTACGGAGCCCAGGAGGTGTCATTTCAAATATTTGTGTATCGAGAGATTGTGCGCTCATTTTAGTATTTTTTTGTTGTTGTTTTTACAGCTCACTCCATCATGAGAGGCCTCCATCACCTGTGCCCACGTGTGTGTCCATGAAGAGTGACCAGTCAGATGATCGCTTCATACTCTTCAAACATGATGATGTCACAGATGGATCAGTGTAAGTCCATGAAACAGGCTTATAGAATCAGTACTCTGTGACTAGATGATTGACACGTTCACAGGTCTAATGGAATCAAACAGTAAACAATGGATCGACATTTGTCATTTTCCTGCTGTAACACATGCAGTGGGGAGAATACTGTAAGTATTTTGACCCATGCTAAAGTTTACTAAAAAGAGGAATATAAAATATGAAATATTTTGGAAATTGATATTAATGCCTTACATTAAAAAAGAGTAAAAATCCAACCATTAAGGACACCCGTTTTCTTTGTGAATTAAGAATGTATTGTAAATACATACATTTTCTTCCTTTTCTTCCTTAAAATAGGAATAAGTATTTGACCCCTATGTTAAAGTCCCATAAGGGCATTTTTTATTTTTAAAAGCCAGCCATTTCATGGATCCAGGATTCTATGCCTCCTGATAAGTTTCCTTTGACCTTTGGAATTAATATAGCCCCACATCACCACATACCCATGACCATACCTAGAGATTGCCATGTTTTTTTTTTTTTTAGTTAGCCTATTAGCCTGTTTGATGCCCATTGAGCTCAATGCAGATCAAACCAGCTCTATTTCTGAGCTTGATTTGAAGATTACATGTAGTGCAGTTGGAGAAAATGGATTAAAATATATGACCTGGACTAAACTCAAAATGCTGAGTTAGGTTGACATAAGTTGTTTGAAGGTCCCAAGGCAGGACCATGTGAAGATATTACTACAAAAGACTCAATAATATTTGACATGGGCAATTACTAGCCCGATAACATATTGCTGTGCAACCTTGTGCAAGTTTAGTTTTGACACATTCATACAACTGCTACAGTATAGACTCCAGTGGCAGAAGAACCATTGCCCAGCAAGACATGCATGCACAACTGATGGAAATGAATTTGTGGTTTGGTATGCTTTAAATGTTCAGTGGCCAAATGGAAAGATGCAGCGCAGATGCCATCAGTGACCAGTTTGCCCAGGAGGACCTCAAGCAGATATTCCAGGTTTGGATGCAGCTATATCAGGCTGCACTGATATACACTGTTTTCATTTTACAATACAGAACAATCATAATATGGTCTTATTGAACACCTGGGTATTGTAATGCAAAGTATAACCAGATATATGTACACCAGACGCTTGAGGAGAAGATCATCACCTTTGTGAAGAATGAGCTGAAGAGATTCAAGAAGATTGTGAGTCCAGATTACCAAGAACACTTTGAGGGTAAAAAGCAGGATGAGAGTGATGCCAGAGAAGGGACTCTTAAGATGGCACTGCACTTCCTGAGGAACATGAAAAAGAATAATATTGCTGACAAACTGCAAGAAAGTAAGAAGAGATCATTCATTTGCATTTGCTATGGTTTTCATCAATATGCTTCCATAGAGAAACTAAAATATGTATCCCTGGTAGTTTGCCTCGCAAGATTTATTAATTGCATTTTTGTTAATGTGAGAAGGATTAACTGACATTATGTTTTTGTCTGTGAATTAGATGAGCAGGATGTTGTTTGTCAAGCTGAGCTGAAGAGAAATCTCCAGAGCAAGTACCAGAGTTTATTTGAAGGCATACCCAAGCAAGGGAGCTCTGCTCTGCTAGAAAAGATCTACACAGAGGTCTACATCACAGATGGAGGAAGTGGGAAAGTAAATGAGGAGCATGAAGTCAGGCAGATTGAGTCCAAATCCAAGAGACCAGCTGGACAAGAGACACCAATCAAATGCAGAGACATCTTTCAGCCCCTACTTGGCCAAGACAAACCAATCAGAAGTGTCATTACGAAGGGAGTAGCTGGCATTGGCAAAACTGTGTCAATTCAGAAGTACATCCTGGACTGGGCTGAGGGGAAAGAAAGCCAGGATATCCACTTCATATTTCCGCTGTCTATTCGGGAGCTGAACAACATGAAAGGAAAGCAATTATCTTTGATCAATCTTCTCCACAACTTTTTCTCAGAAATTAAGCAGTTGACTTTTCCCAACCAGAATAAGTACAAAGTGTTGTTCATCGTTGATGGCCTGGATGAATGTCGACTCGGACTAGACTTTCAGAAAAATGAAATCTTGACTGAAGTGACAAAGGTCACTTCATTGGATGTTCTCCTGACAAATCTCATCAAGGGTAATGTGCTTCCCTCTGCTCTGCTTTGGATCACCTCTCGACCAGCAGCAGCCAATCAAATCCCTCCTGAGTGTGTTGACCGGGTCACAGAAGTACAAGGGTTCAGTGACCCACAGAAGGAGGAGTACTTCAGGAAGAGGATC
Source organism: Sardina pilchardus (assembly GCF_963854185.1). NCBI lineage: Eukaryota > Metazoa > Chordata > Actinopteri > Clupeiformes > Clupeidae > Sardina > Sardina pilchardus. The sequence goes on from NC_085009.1 coordinate 27,415,229, forward strand.
AGTGATCAGGATCTTGCCAACAAAGTTATCACTCACATAAAATCATCAAGAAGCCTCCACATTATGTGCCACATACCAGTGTTTTGCTGGATTGCTGCCAATGTTATTGAATTTCTTCTTAAGTCCGAAGGAGGTAAGCAAGTTCCACAGACTTTGACAGAGATGTACACATATTTCCTTGTTTTCCAAACCAAGCAGAGGGGTCTGAAGTTTGAAGGAGTTTATGACACTGATCCACAGTGGAATGAGGCTAGTCTCCTTGCTCTTGGAAAGTTGGCTTACGAGCAGCTGAAGAATGGCAACCTGATCTTTTATGAGGAAGACCTGAGAGAGAGTGGTATCGATGTCAGAGAGGCAGCAGTACACTGTGGCATCTGCACCCAGATCTTTAAGGAAGAGTCAGGCCTTTATCAGGAAAAGTTGTACTGCTTTGTGCATCTGAGCATCCAGGAGTACCTTGCAGCTTTGTATGTGATCCTGATGCTAATAAATGAGGGGAAAGATCTCATGTCCCCACAGCAACCCCCCAGAGCAGCGTCTCAGCTTCTGAAATGGCAAACAGCAGGCAATCCCATGACCACCTTACAGAAGAGTGCTGTGGACAAAGCTTTGGAATATGAAGATGGGCGCTTTGATCTGTTCCTCCGTTTCCTTCTTGGCCTCTCTCTGGAATCCAACCAGAGACCCTTGAGAGGCCTAATAAAGGAAGTACAACATGAAAGCAAAGAAGAAATTGTCAGCTACATAAAGACAAAGATCAAGGAGATAACATCAACAGAAAGAGTTCTCAACCTCTTCCACTGTCTGAATGAAGTCAATGATCACTCCTTAGTGGAGGAGGTCCAGAGCTTCCTGAGTGCAGGGACACTTTCTGCAGCCAAACTCTCATCCGCACAATGGTTAGCGCTTGTGTTTGTGCTTCTGACATCAGAAGAAAAGCTGGATGTGTTCGATTTGAAGAAGTACAGCAGGTCTGATGAATGTCTCCTAAGGCTGCTGCCAGTAGTGGAGGATTCCCAAAAGGCTCTGTGAGTAGGATAGAAATAGTTATGGGCAGAAGTGTGTGTGTGTGTGTGTGTGTGTGTGTGTGTGTGTGTGTGTGTGTGTGTGTGGATGTGTGAGTGTATTGTATCATATATACATTGATATTAGATAGATAGATAGATACTTATGGGCAGTGTTGGTAGTAACGGCGTTTAAGTATAACGCCGTTACTAACGGCGCTACTTTGTCAGTAACGAAGTATTCTAATTAATTACTTTTCTCATCGTTGAAACGCCGTTATCGTTACTGAGAATTTAAAGCGTCGCGTTACTACAATTTGGCTGAATGAAGCGAGTTCACTGGATAGGATCATGGAATACCCTCCCCTGAGCTATATATAAATGTATATTAGCCTAATCACCCTTGACAGACTAGGCATAGCGACCAAGATACTGTAGCCTACATCAGAGTGGAATATGGAAATAATTTCATTAAAGGCACACTTCCAACTTAAGGAGGGGGAAAAAAACTTGAATAGGCTACTCACCAAATCCAAGCCATTTAATTTGCACGTAGCGAACTTCCCACGATAGCTTATAGGCATAATAGTGACAAGTAAATGTGCACTTTCTCTGTCTGTCGGATTTCTATAGTTTCTTGACAGGGCTACTTCACTGAAACTGAACGTTATTTTCAAAGGAGGACCCTATACATTTTAAAGATAGCCTATTTTATTTTTGAGGGCTTCTGATATCGGCGGTTACCTTACAGTAAAATGAATCATTAGCCTAACGTCTCTGCTGCATAGCCTACATTTCGTCAGGGCCGTTCAACTGGAGAAGGGGTTGTTCATTTACTCCTGTAGATTACAAATATAGACTTGCTGCGACTTCTGAACAGTTTTGTGAGTGCTACTTTGTTAATATTTGGGAAACTGCGAGTAAGGGGCGGCCGCGACCGCGCAGCCCTGGCTGCTGAAGTGCCACGAGAGCGCAACAAATCGTCAGAAACAATATATTTAAGCTCACAATAATCAGACCGGCCCAAAACGTTAACGGTCCACCGGGAATCCTCCCGCATCTCCCGATAGCCACCCCGGGCCTGGGCTGGGTGGGCGGATGCCATGCGCACGTTCTGACTTCCACCCACTAATTGTACCGAATAATTGGTTTTATTCTTCAATCAGTTAGGCTATAATAAATATGTATGACGTTAAAGATGTTATATAACATACAAATTAACGTCAGTTACTTTGCTGAGTAACTAATTAATTTTACAGTGTGGTAACTGAGTTACTAACTCAATTACTTTTTGGCAGAAGTAATTTGTAACGGTAACTAATTACATTTTTAAAGTAAGATGACCAACACTGCTTATGGGCAGAAGTGTGTGTGTGTGTGTGTGTGTGTGTGTGTGTGGACGTGTGAGTGTATTGTATCATATATACATTGATATTAAGTATGATTTTATGGAGTGATACACAGGGTCTGGTTGATGGAGTGATAGTAGAAGCAACACTTACACACTTATGGTATCAAAGTCTTTTCTAGAGAGTCTGTTAACTATTGGAATGTTTTCCCCTTAAGGCTCAACAGTTGTGGGCTCACTGAGAGGAGTTGTGCAGGTCTGGCATCTGTCCTCACCAAAGCGTCTTCAAAACTGAAAAATCTGGACCTCAATGACAACAGTATTGGAGATAATGGTGTCCAAGAATTGTGTAATGGACTGGGTAACCCAAACTGTGCACTGGAGACACTGAGGTTAGACATTTCAGTATCCCATAATGATCAGCTCTGTGGTTTAATTTGTGCAGTATGATGCATGTCTACAGTGTGTGGGTGTGTGTCATGGGTGGGACATCCAAACACTGAGGTAAAAGTTAGTGGGCATGTAGGATTCAAGGATCAAGGATTCAAGGAATTGCTATTGTCGTACCAGTTCACATTTACATGTTTGTGGTTCGAAATTAGTACTCAGGACCCGGTATAAAACCATAGAATAATAGTAAAAAGAAAAACTAACACAATGCACTAAGTATAAAAGCAACATTGAGTGCCAAAGTGCAGTATCAATAAATAGATAAATAAAAAATATAAAAGTGCATGTGCAAGTAAGGTCAGTTCAGAGGGAAGTGGAAACTGTATTGCACTAGTGAATATGTGCACTAGGGGCGGGTGCTCCGCAGAGCATGGCTGGAATTTAACAGTC
>NC_085009.1:27423420-27523420 GCF_963854185.1 Sardina pilchardus
TGACAACTTTTGGACATATTCTAAGGGATCAATAAAGAGTAAAAATGGGATATAAAATTGTTATCCTGTTTACAGGATGGCAATCTGATCCCTCAAACATAAAAAATGGGGTTAAACCCCATAATGTCCTTCTAGGAGGTTCATAAAAATCAAACCAACACCTCCTTCAGCCAAGACAATTTTTCATTTTCTCTAACTTCAGACATGTACTGAGGGGATATTAAAATGGACAGGTCGGATCTACCACATTCACATGGTCTACAAAGTGGCATACTATTGCAGGAAAAAAGAAATGTTGGATTTGCATTTCATCTTGTCCTTGAAAAAAGGCAATGAAATTGGCATTTTTCGGAAAAAACACCATTTTGGCCATCTTTGAAGGCCCATAGCCTCGAAATACGAAAACTTACCATCTCAATTTTTTTTCACCATGTTCTCTTACTCATGGACTATATATATGTAAAGTTTTAAAAATGTGAGTGCTATCCATTCATGACCATAAGAGAACAAAAACAGGTTTTTTGTTTTTCATTGCTTTAAAAGAAATATGGGTTTGTTTCGATGAATAAGTCTTCAATGGTGGGAAGGACTATAATTCCTTTGTGATATTGGACAACTAAACAGGGTACTGCCCCGGTGTTCAAATTTTTAGAAAATAATATGGTAGGCTTAAGACAGGAGAGGGGTTTAAAAAAAAGTGGTGCTCATTAAATACAGGCATTTTCAGCCTTTTTTTGGGATACGTCTATCCACATTTGAAGAGCCATATCTCAGAAACTAAACAAGATACCAAGCTAAAATTTTGGTTTTCCTCTAATGAGACATGGAGGAACATTTTGACCAAAAATCAGGAAAAACTGAGGACCATGGTGTCGGACCTGTTCCAACTGATATGGAATTGCCCATACGGCGGCCATCTTGAATTTTTGGACAAAATTTAACATGCCCCAAGTCTTAATCTGTTTCAATAGGGGTTCTGGCCAGGAATCCATTGAGAAAACTTTGACAGAAAACTAGGCCCAAAAAGTTGAGCAAATGACCTGTCTATCATGCATTTGTCCAGTGGGTGGGGGTGTCTTATCGTCATATAGCAGTGATGTTCCAGATGGCACATTATATGGACACAACATTGTCAAGTTGTTGTAAATTCTTTATTGAAAACAACACTAAACTTATACTCGTAAAACTACATATTGTTTTCTGGTTCATTGACTAAATAATATTTTTTTTCTAGGCTCTCTGACTGCAGTATCACAGAGAAGGGCTGTGCTAGTCTGGCTTCAGCCCTGAGGTTAAATCCCAAATACCTCAGAGAGCTTGATCTCAGAGGAAATGATCCAGGGAAATCTGGAGTCAAACTGCTTTTAGACCTAAAGGAGGATCCACAGTGTACACTGAGAAATGTCCAGTAAGTATATTTCTGGAAGAACAGTTTACCGTCCACTTGTGTGTCAATGATTATCAAAAGCTTCACATGGAGAAATGTTATTAAGATTGTGAAACTTCAGACTGTGTGCCGTTGACTTGTGGTGGAACACCTTGTATAGAGATTCAGTCTCTACTATCCAGACATGAACATGGTATTTGAAGAGACCAGATAAGATAAGGTCCTGCAGAGAAAACTGAACCTGTGAGATTTAAAGCTGCAGCACCAGGCCAAGCAGATCAAATAATAAGACACACACATAAATGGGTAGCAATACACCCTTTCCACTGAAAACAGCATATAAAGCAGCTCATCATTTCATTATTACCGGATTGTCTGACTTGCCAAAGTCTTTGTGTTTTTCTATGCCCACATCAGTGATGTTTATGTCAGGTGAGATGAAAGGTGTGTTGTCCTCCTTATGTGTCCAGCTTCCTGAAGAGTAGTGCTGCTGAGGAAGCCTGTGCTGCTGTGGCTTCAGCTGTGGGTTCAAACCCCTTACTCATGACTAAGCTGGATCTGAGTAAGCGCATACCAGGAGCCTTGGGAGTGACTCAGCTGTGTGCTTTACTGCAGGATCCCCACTGCACACTGCAGACATTACGGTTAGTGGATGTTGTTGCATTCACTTCACATGAAACAGCTGGGGTTAAAGGTGGTGTTGCTGATGTTGTTACAAAATCAATCATCATTGTTTTCTTAGTTACACCAACATTAAACTGAAGAAATCTCAAAATAGACTTTTCTGTGTCCTTTCTTTTCCCATATGGAAGTGCAGTTTTGTTGTATAGTAACAAAGTAATAATACTTCACTACCATACTTAAGTATATTTTGGGAGACTTTACTTGAGTTTTTTCAATTCAGATTACTTTCACTTCGACTTCACTATATTTCCAAACTTAATTGCATACATTTACTCCAATACATTTTCAATGCGCCATATCGTTACTCTTTACAAAAAAAAGTATTGTGTGTGTGTGATATAGCCTCCATCTTCAGTATTGTGACTGCTTGTCATTTACCATAGGCTTCATAGTTTTCTACGCATACAGTATTCGTCTGTTCTTCTCTTTATAGTAACAACAGTAGCCAAGGTGTGTGTATGTGATGTAGGCATAATTTTCGGTATCTTGACTTATCATTAACCTGGTTGTTAAACACTGAATAAGTTATAGGATGCCAGAGAGGCATCAATTGTACAAATATACATCACCTGTATATTTAGAATATAGTTTTATTCCACAGTTGCCACTTGTATAGTGTTAATTTGCAGGACAAACTGCCGTTACTAGTTCTAAATGGATGGTTGCTACGGCCAAAAGCCAGTCGTTAGTTCTATCTCTCGCGTTGTCAAGCGGGCGTATCCCAGGATTCTAATGAATGTTAACTTTGAAAGATCGCTATTTGTATAGCCTACATGCATCCAACTAGCTACAATCCACCTCGGTCATATGCTACAATGTTACTATGTTCTGCACGTCTGTATTTCAGCTTGGATGCAACATGACAGTTTATTTAAACTTCACAATGAGTTTGGCGAATTAATATTCAAATGTGATACTGGCAACACATTGGAACTACTTCAAATGTAGCAGGTTATACAAAGTTAATGGCCACCCCATCAGCCAATCAGAGAAGAAAATTCCATTGTTGAGGGAGATAAACAAAAAGTATTGTAAATTTGAGAGTAATACTGATTGTCCAAAAGGAAATGAAGATGAAGTATTTCTCCTACTTCTCCCTACAGACTGTCATGGTGCAGTATTGGAGAGGAAGGCTTCAGAGCTCTTGCATCAGCACTGAGATCAAACCCCTCACACATGAGAGAGCTGTGGCTAGGTGGGAATAAAGCAGGAGACTCAGGAGTAAAGCATCTTTCTTCTCTTCTGGAGGACCCCAACTGTAAACTGGAGAAACTAGAGTAAGTATCACAAGACCAAATACTGAGTCAGTGAATTTAACACTGCAAGAAAAGTGGGATTTTCATCAGTATGCGGCACTGTAGATTGTCGTGGAAGTTCAGGTTTATTGCTGTTCATGGCAATTTACAGGCAACACCGTCCCCCAATGACCTTAATTCTAGGGGAGACTATACACAAGAGAATCAGGGTTGCTGGGGGAGTTTTACCCCAGGTGACATTTTTCTAAAAGGTTTTCACTTCATTTGAAGAAAGGCTCTGGTATACATCTAGGCCCGTATTCACTGGCGAATTTAGGAGAAACTCCTGAAAATAATGGACGCCACTCCTAACTTTAGAACTCCTATTTTTTTTCTCTAAAAGTTATTCACAAAGCATTAAGCCTAAAAGGAGCTCCTAAGTCTAGGACAGCTAAAAAGAACTAGAGAGGACTTCTAACTCACTAAGACCTACTCACAACCCGCTTTTAGTGGCATTTCACATTGCGATGTTTTGAAATGAACGTGCGGTTACAGGAGCGGTCATGCAAGAGAATAATTGTGTATTGCAACTAAGGGATGCAATAACGCCACTGACAATAACCACCACTGCATGTAAACTAAATGTAACGTCTCATTGTAGGCCTAAATTAAATGAATTTGTTTGTCTTCTTTGCGAATGCTTTCATACAGATTAATTTAAAATAAAAGATAGCCTACTGCTCCAGTACATGTTTCATTATGCTCCATTTCATTATGTTATTTGCTTTTTAGGCTATACCCATTTATTCATCATCTTCCATCCTTCACAGTCCGATATAGCGCACGCATTCCTGTCACTCAACTCGTCATCGTAGGGGAGGTTTTTGCCATCATTCCCGTGTTATAATCATCAGCCAATCAAGGTGGTCACTTTAATCAAGCTCGTGCATGAGTAATGACGTCAACCATAGCAACGAAGACTCACTTTTAGTTTAGGAGTTGTCCTTTCCCCTTACTAAAAGTAGGTCTGAAAGGCTTTGTGAATAATTTTTAACCCTTAGATGCATAAGTGGGGTCAAAAATGACCCCAGAGGTTGTTTTCTTGCAGTATCTTCTTAATTTTACATTTTTTTCATTTAACCTTCCATGTATTCCTCAAATAGGTTGTCTTTGACATGAGGCCATTTGGATTTGTGTCTAATTGTTATATTTTTAAAGTAATTTCATGTTTTGTATCAGTACCACCGATCCGCATAGGTGGGGTCAAAAATGACCTCAAGCATTTTCTATGGAATTTCAAAAGTTAACCCTAGGATCTTTTTATCTTATCAACTGTGGCAGTCAGGTATACATTTACTGTTGATAATCACGTCTCATGTCAGCAGTCTCAACATCCTGAAGGCTATTTTTACACAACAACATAAATCTAAGTATCATCATATAATGTGGCGCCCAAGCGTTCATAGCGACGTTGCTTTTTGATCCTTTGATGTCCGCTCTTCCTATCATTGTGAAGCAGAATTCACCAAGCAATATTTACAGAGGGATTTGTTGATATAGCGTTCCTGGCCTGATTTGTATGACTTTCTATGCCTAAAAATAGGGCGAAAATCAATTTCTTAAGCCAATTGGCAGTATTTTCTGATTTACTGGATAACAAAAGAAGATATTCATAATCACCTCTGTAAATGTTTTTTTATATGATATATTAACACTACACTTTTCAACCTGGCTTTTTCCAATGGTCAGATTCTTCGCATCAAAACATATATGCAAATTAGCGCATATTTAATTAGACATGACCTAATTAGCATATTTAAACATAAATACAGAAAACTTGCAATACATGTTTTTCTCATTTATGTGTGTATTCAACTGGTAAAGTTTCATGAAGATATCTCTAAGTTAAAAATGTTACCCTATTCACCTATGTTGAGATCATTTTAGGATGATTACCTTTTTCCTAAAAGCTGTTTTGTAATAAAATGTTGATTAAAAAGTGATACATCAATATGTCCAACATTAAATAATTATTTTCTTGACAAATATATAATAAAAATCATCATCTTTAACCAAAATGAAAGACATTATTTGAGTTTACAGCAAAAAAAAATAATGAAATATAAATAACCTTTTTTGTCGTGTGTCAGGGTTGCGGCTCAAAAAGACCCAAATGCGAGGCAGGACTCGAAACATACTCAAACTTAGACTTTACTTGAAGCATAAGTCAGGACAGAACAACCATGACATGCACTAACACAACACAATGACGAGGCAAAGAAAATCACAAAACCAAGACCTTAAATACATGACTAACAAGGGGTAACAAGACCCAGGTGAACTTAACAAGGGACTAATAATTGGACACAGGTGAGGGGCGGAGACAAGAACAAACCAAAGCACATGGAGGGTAAACTAAGGAGCACATGGAACAGGACACGGGAAGAGACCTCTGAAGTTCGCCTACAAAAAAGCCACCATCTTTGCCCAAATAAGGAGATCCGGTATCTTGAGATTTTTTCAATGGGAAAATAACATGGGGATTTTCAATTATCGCACCTGTTAAACTCTCGCGGGGATGGTGACATTGGAAATGCAGACGTTTTTCACTACACAGTTTTGTTCACTGCCGTCTAGTGGATACTGTGATCTTCGGTAGGTGAAGACAGCACACTTTGATCTTTGCTACCCCAGAGCTAACTTACCATGCAACTTGCCATAGGCAGTTAGCTTCAATTAACTCCCGGATCTCCTTATATGGGCAAAGATGGCAGCTTTGGATCCTTTTTGTGGGCGAACTTCAGAGGTCTAGTAAGCAAAGCAAACAGGAAAACACAAGACACTACAAACTAAAAGTACAAAAAACCCAAAAACCAAACCCCAAACCGTGACAGTCGTGGCAGTTTGTGCCCTTGAACGAAGCCTAACAAACATGACATAAGCAGTGTCACTTCTGAGATCTCTTTAAGTGATTTCACCAACACGGACACTGCAGCCGGGCCTGCATTTATGCGTGCAGCCCGTTATGCCTGTGAGCTTCCCATTTGTTGTGAGGGTAGATCTCGCTTTGAAGCCTACGTAGTTGTGTGTGCTAATAAAGCTCCTTCTTTAAATAAACATGTTCCTGGCAAATTGTCTTTCCTCAATAAATGTACAGTATGCATGTCCTTTGGTGGTAATATTAGTGTAGTAGCCTGTACATACAGTATGATACCAATGAATATACAACATAATAACATAGTGAAAGATCTGCCAACTAATCACAAGTGATTTTTCTTCTTTAAAACTAGAGGTTTCATCCCATTAAGAGTAAGGAAATTCAAGCCAGGCACTGTTTTGCTGCTATTCATATTCTAATTATGACTATTCAAGCTCTCCACATACGTTGTTTGTTTACGACAATATATGGCCAAACGCAATGTTCACAGGTTGTAAATTGTTGTTAAATGCCAAAATTAGGGAAAGTTCCTAGAAGACTCTGTCACAAAGTCTAACAAACACACACACACACACACACACACACACACACACACCACACCACACCACACCACACCACACCACACCACACCACACCACAACACAACACAACACATCACACCACACAACACAGTCCTTCAGCTGATCTGATGAAGTGTTTCCTTCTTTTTGTTACAGCGTGATGTACTGCAGTATAAGAGATGAAGATTCCAGAGCTTTAGCATCAGCACTGAGATCAAACCCATCAGCCCTCAGAGAGCTCTATCTGGAGGGGAATCAGCTTGGACCCTCAGCATGGCAGCTGTTCTCTGAGCTTGAGGAACATCCAAACTGTGAACATATAAAAATCTATTATGGACCCTAATCAGTAGTCGAGTTGAGGGGGGATGAGGGGGGATGGCATCCCCCTTTGGAATTGATATGGTCAAAATCATCCCCCCTCTGAAACGGCCATCCCCCTCCCCATCCCCTGTAATTTTTCAATGAATGTGGAAATATCACAACTATTTCATTTTCAACATTTAGCTTTTGCACACATCGAGGCTAAAATGTGGACGAGGGGCATGCTCCTTCTATTGTCACAGCAATCAGCAGCATCATGGCCAAGCGACAAGCAAAGTTTGATCTAAGGGACGTCGGCTAAGAGGACAAAATGTTGATGAATTAGAAAGAGTACACTTATACTCAAACCTGAAACACTCAGTCTCCCTTGTTTGCTAAAGTGAAGGTACCTAGCCCGCTATAGGTGTTCACTCCAGCAACAAACTTGCCATAATGTAATTGGAAAGGATAGGCTACCGTAGCGGCTCATGGCGAGCTAACGCAATGTTGTCCAACTTTTCAGGTCATCTTATTGAGAGTGATGTATGAATGCATCCTCACTCACATGAAAGAATAGTTTTGTAGTGTGTGGTTCTGCAAATAGACAATGTCACGAGGTGGCTGAAGAGACAAACGTCTGAGCATCTGTTCATCTTTAGAATTATTATTCCGCTGTAAAGGGTATAGCCTAGGCACAAAGAATACACTTTTGTTTTGCATTTGGTAGAACGTAAGACTGAGACTGAGCTACAAAGTAGCACCAACATTGTTGTGTGGCAATTAAAGTTTCTGTTCTAGGCTACTGTATGGTGGTAGAATTCCAGAGTGAAAGCAAAAAGTCTCAACTTTTTTTTTGGTTCCATTTAACTTGGCTAGATTGGTAATTATAACAAGTCATCGTTGAATGCATTAAAATTGATGTCTGGTTCACTAATTCAGATCTGATAGATATTTAGTGTATTTAAGTGATAATGTTACTCTGAACTGGGATCAATTTTAGCAACTCGACGTAGACATGATCTAAAATGTTAGTGACACATAAAATGTACATGAATTGGAAGAAATGTAGGATTTGCCAATGTCCAGCAGGTCACGCTATAAATGGACTAAAATACAGGAAATTGCATCTTAATTTTTTTTTTTTTTTTCTGTGGGAGGACCCCCATACCCCCCCGCAAGACTAATACCCAGATGTGCATTTTAAAATCCACCATCCCCCCTGCCATTTTTTAACAACTTGACTACTGATCCTAATGAATCCATCCTGTTGTGTTCCACCTGAATCATGTTTTTACACTGTGCATAAATAAGTGTTGCAGCGCATTCATATTTGAAGTAATATGTTTTAAAGTGAATTGATTTTGATTTGATTTGATTTGATTTTAATGGGCCACACAGCCAGGCTGGTGGAATTTGTTATCAGTACTGCTCTTGGTACATGGTTCCAACATTGGGCTACATTAACATAGTATAACATACAAACACATTCATACATGATTCATACAACATAGATACATAAATACATAAGGGTCATACTAATCCATAACAGTCCTCAGTGTTTGGAGTTGAGAAAGTTTATTGCTACGGAAACGGAATTGTTTTTGAAGCGGGTTGTTCTAGAGGTGATTGTCCGGTAACGTCTCCCATAGTCTTTGCTGGGCTTTTTTGTAGATGTGGTCTGAGTTGATTTTCCATTTGAGGTTGTTGCTGATGTGGGTCCCAAGGAGGTTGAATGTGTCAGTGATGGAGATGGGTTCACCTTCAATGAGCACAGGAGTTTTGGGGGATAGCTGGTGTCTTAGGTCGACGATGAGTTATTTTGTTTTTGATGTGTTGAGTAGGTGGTTGTGGTCTGTGCACCAGGTCATGGCTTGGTTGATCTGTGCACGGTATTCATTTTTTTGGTTTTTGGTGATGAGTCCTATGATGGTTGTATCGTCCGCATATTTGTACAGGTTGACAGAACTGTGCTGATGGATAGAGGGGAGGATGTGATGTTGTTGATCTTCACCTTCTGTTGCCTGTTCCAGAGAAAACTGTAAATCCAGTGACAGATGCATGGGTCGATGTTCATGTCCAGTAATATGTTGAGCAGTTTTTCCAGGTTTATTGTATTGAATGCAGAGCTGAAGTCCATGAACAGGATGCGTGCATATGTGTTTGTGGACTCACGGTGGTTCAGTATGTGGTGGATTGCTAAGTTGACAGTGTCCTCAACTGACCTGTTGGCTCTGTATGCAAATTGGAGTGGGTCCATGAGGGATAATTTGTTTTGGAGTTTTTTTCCAGATAAAACGTGTATCATTGGTGGTTGTTCTTCAAGTTTGGAGGCATAGTTGGATTTGGCTTTTCTTATTGCAGATCTCACTTTGTATACTCTTCCATATATTGTTCCTTATTTCCTGACATATGAGCTTGATTTTTCTCTTTTCTTAACTGTTTAATGTCCTTGTTGAACCACGGTTTGCTGTTATTGTAGTGTTTCATTTTTTTTGAGTGGTATGCACAAGTCCATGCAGTAATTGATGTATGATGAAATTGCATCAGTGACATCAGCGACATCATGGAGATCACCGGCAGCATGGAAAACGTCCCGGTCTGTGCATGCGAAACAACCTCAACGTTTTTCGATGGCTTCGGGGTACCAGCACCTGGCGAGTTTTGTTGGTGACTTGGAAGATTTAAGTTTTTGCCTGTATTGTGGGATTAGCAGCAGCATTGCGTGGTCGGACGAACCCAACGGAACCTTCGGAAAGGCATGGTAAGCCTCTTTGATGGTGGTGTAGCAGTGGTCCAACGTGTTGGTCCCCCTGCTGGGGTTGGTTACCTGGTGATGGTAGCCGGGGAGCTCAGATGACAAAGATACGTTGTATCTACGAGCCCTTGGCCTAGATACCAAGCCTGACGCGCGGAAAAAAATTGCACTGCTTCTTACCGTTGCGGGACCACAGGCTGTGGAGGTATGCAACGAGCTTGTATTCGCCAGCGCGGATGACAAAGAAAAGTTTGATGAACACTGTTCACCAAAGAAAAACGAAACGTTTGTCGAACAGTACGTGTTTGTCGAACGGTACTTGTTTTGTTCACGCATACAGTTACAGACAGAAAGGTTTGATGTTTTTGTGACGGACTTGAAACTGAAAGCGAGGACATGCAATTTTGGAGAGCTTAATGATTGATATGCAATTGCAATTCAATGCAATTGATACGTGATCAAGTAGTGTATGGGACTCATAACAAAAAAGTGAGGGAGAGATTACTACGAGAAGCTGAACTTACAGGGGCTATGAAAATTTGTCAAGCAAGTGAACTGGCTCAGCAGCATGCAGAAACGTTCAGTGAGCACCACGATGACAGTGCAGCAGCACCAGTGGCCGCAGTGAATTAGTGAAATCATAAACAGAAAAGACCACAGACTAAGTAAGAAAAAGACACAGGGACATTTGCGTGTAAAAGATGAGGCAACCAGCATGCGCCTAAACAATGTCCGGCTTATGGCAAAATATGTAATAAATGTAAAGGAAAAAATCACTTTGCTAAGCAATGCTTTTCCAGAGGGAAACAAAGTGGAGGTGAACGTGTCCATACTCTGGAAGAAACTGAACTCTCAGATTCATTCCTTGTAGGCATGGTGGCTTAGGCTGAAATTATGCAAAAAGAGATGGAACAGTGCTCAAATGTAAATTCTGTGGATCAGGACAAGTGGATTGTGCCACTGCAGATACATGGTGCAGTCATTCCTCTAAAGCTAAGGCCAATTTAATGAGTGAACGTGACATCAGAGCCATGAAGGTGAAACTTCCATCCCAGTTCAGTGAATCTCAAAGCCTACAATGAAAAAATCAACACAAAAGGCACATGCAGATTAAAAGTGAAGGGTAAAGAAAAGGAACATAACCTGATGTTTGTAGTTGTTCCAGATGGACATGACTCATTACTAGGCGACACAGCATGTGAGAATTTAGGCTTAGTAAAGAGGGTTTACTGCATCAACAATGTCAATGCATGAACTGTGTAGAATTGATAGTGAATCAGTATCCAGACATCTTCAAGGGGTTTGGTGTCTTACCATTCACCTATAAGATACAACTGAAGGAGGATGCACAGTCATCCATGCTCCCAGGAGAGTACCAGCGCCCCTGCGAGAAAAGCTGAAACAAGAGCTAGACAGAATGACCTCACTGGGAGTGATAAAGAAAGTTGAGAAGCCGACAGAATGGGTGAATTCGATGGCATTTCTCAAGAAACCAAATGGAGACCTGCGTGTGTGCATGGATCCAGAAGGACCTGAATGACAATATGAAAACAGAACATTATCAAATACCACTTCAGAGAACTGCTGCATGACAGGTGTGAGTTCAGGTGGACCTCTGAGCATGAAACAGAATGGTCCCGTTTGAAAACAACTCTCACTACAGAGACGGTGCTGACGTTTTGATCAAGATATCAGCTGATTCTTCAAAGAATGGAATTGGGGCCGTCCTTCTGCAGGCATCTAGAGAAGACTGGAGACCATGCTCCCAGGAGAGTACCAGCGCCCCTGCGAGAAAAGCTGAAACAAGAGCTATGCCTCGGGAACTAGTGTATGGATTTCTAAAATGCCATGGTTATGTCTATGGCTTGCCAAAGTTTGTGGCAGAGACTGATCACAAGCCTTTAATAGCCATCATCAGGAAGAACCTCAGCGAGATGTCACCACGCATGCAGAGACTCATGATGAAGCTTCAACGCTATGACTTTGAGTTGATTTACACACCGGGGAAACACATAGTGTCCAGAGCAACAACACAGAATGAAGAACAGGGTGTGTGCTCTACCGAAAATGAAGTTAATGCACATGTAAACTTGATCACTGAGTCACTACCCATGTCTGACATGAAATCCAAAATGATCACCGCTGGATGCCACCTTATAGAAAGTAATCAAGCTTTTGAGTGACGATTGGCCACGGGGTGAGTGTCAACCATACTACACATTGTACAACATAAGAGGAGAGCTGAGTTTCATTAATGGCCTGAACAGAATAGTCATTCCTCAGTCTCTGAGATCAGACATGCTGAATAGGCTGCATGAGAGGAAAAATGCTAAATAAGGGCCAGGTATCAATGCTGACATAGACAGGATGGTTTCAAGTTGTGACACTTGTCTTAAACATCAAGCAAAACAAGAGCCCATGACTATCACAGATATACCTGATGAACCCTGGCAAAAAAGTTGGGACAGATTTGTTCTACTTAGACGGAAAGAACTACCTGCTGGAAATCGATTATCTATCCAATTATCCAGAGATGACATTGCTTCTCAACATGTCAGCGGCCTGTGATCAAACATATGAAGTCAATATTTGTGAGGCATGGGATTCCCCAGATTGTCTACAGTGACAATGGTCCATCCTATAGCTGCAAAGGAGTTTGCTGAGGCATATGATTTTCGACATGTGACGTCTAGCCCCTTGTATGCCCAGTCAAACGGAAAGGCAGAGAAAGGTGTACACATAGTCAAACAGCTGCTTAGAAAAGTGCAAGAAAGTAATTCAGATCCGTATCTAGCTCTGTTCAGTTATCGAGCATCGCCACTTGAGCATGGCATGTCTCCTGCAGAAATTCTTATGGGATGTAGTCTACGTACCACAATTCCCTACACGTCTGAACAGAAGCAGAACAAAGTGAAACAAAAACAGACTTCTACAAAAAAAAGACCTACTGTATTTCGCCAAACACAGACGTCCGGTGATAATACTAATCCCGTGCGAATCTGCATCTCAGTGATTGCTATTGCAATTGCATATCTTTTCTACTTTGTGCGTTGTTTTCGGACGTTAGCATACGACATATCCGGGTGTAATGTCAGTGAAAATAGAGTAATTTACAGACTTTGCTTATCCCGTGCGAATGCGCTGCAAGTAACACAGAGGTGGGGCGATAATTTGAAAATGACCAGAGGTCCACAGGTAATACTAATCCCGTGCGAATAGGGCTTATGACAAGTCTACAAAAAGCTTAGTTCCACTGGCTAGGCATGATACAGTGAGAATCCAAGATTCCAACACCTGGACCAAGAAGACAACTGTGCTTGAGGAAGTACGTCTAAGGTCCTACACTGTCAGAACAGAGGATGGTCAAATTCTGAGAAGGAACCGAAGGAGTCTGCTGAAAACAGAAGACACCTTCCAAGGACAGGAGGATGAAACTTCAAAGGAAGATCCAGCCTGCACTTCATCAGCTGAACCAACACCTGATGACGACCAAAGAACTGAAGAGACTGACTTACCTGTGTTGAGAAGATCCACACGCAGTGTAAAAGCACCTGACAGGCTGAATCTTTGAGGATTATGAGGCAATCATGTATCCTTTAAAAGTCTGAGGTCATGGACATGGACAGTTGTTCATTAAGTACTGAGAATGTGAAAAAAAGAAATTTTTCATGTCGAAGTTGAACGAAAAAAAGAAGAAATATTGATAGCCTAATGTTGCTAGAGATATACTGTAGTTTGTTTATGTGTATGGCAGCTTACATCCAAAGAAAAGGGGATGTAATAATAAGTGAATGTGTTATGAGATTTACCCCCACCACTAGAGGGCTGCTGTTGTGGTATACTGTAGCTACCTGATAACTACAATGTGTTTGATCAGAACATCAGTAGATGGAGATAATGAAGTCATGCTGAACTTGGATGCTGACCGAGTTTATTAAATAAAATATGTTTAGTTAAAGGGATATTCCGCCATTTTTGGAAATACGCTCATTTTCCACCTCCCCTCGAGCAAAACAATCGATATTTACCTTGTTCCCGTTCATCCAGCCATTCTGTGAGTCTGGCGATACAACTTTTAGCTTCAGCCTAGCATAGATCACTGAATCGGATTAGACCATTAGCTTCTCGCCTGCTAGCTTCATGTTTAAAAGTGACTAAGATTTCTGATAATTTTCCCATTTAAAACGTGTCTCCTCTCAAGTTGGAAAGTGCAATAAGACCAACTGAAAATGAAACCTGGCATTTTTCTAGGCTGATTTGACATGGAACTACACTCTCATCTGGCGTAATAATCAAGGCAACTTGCAAACGTACCATAGGCGCAGTGATATCGTATGCAGCATCTGAAAATAGTCCCCATAGACATCAAGCAGTAGTAGTGCCAGTAGCTGCAAGTTGCCTTGATTATTACGCCAGATGAGAATGTAGTTCCATGTCAAATCAGCCTAGAAAAACGGCAGGGTTCATTTTCAGTTGGTCTTATTGCACTTTCTAACTTGAGAGGACACACGTTTTAAATGGGAAAATTACCAGAAATATTAGTCACTTTTAAACATGAAGCTAGCAGGCGAGAAGCTAATGGTCTAATCCGATTTAATGATCTATGCTAGGCTGAAGCTAAAAGTTGTATCGCCAGACTCACAGAATGGCTGGATGAACGGGAACAAGGTAAATATCGATTGTTTTGCTTGAGGGAAGGTGGAAAATGAGCGTATTTCCACAAATGGCGGAATATCCCTTTAAAAAGCCCAGTTACTTATTAGAGTAGTAAAATTACAAGGACGATGACTGCTGTGTCTGGGTGTGAATTTTTCACTGAGGAAACATAGTTGGCTAACTCAGCTATGGTGGTGTTAGCGTTGGCCTCAGGTGGGATATACACACGGATGATAATTACTGATGCAAACCCCCATAGGAGGAATGATGGTCTGCATTTAACAGTGAGGTAATCCAAATGAGGGGAGCATACATGGGTGAGTTTTGTGGAATTTGTACACCAGCGTTGATTGATCATTATGCAGATACCACCGCCTTTAGACTTGTGCGATAGTTTGGGTGATCTATCGGCACGATGTAATGTGAAACCTGGAGGTGTAACCGCTTGGTCGGGTACTGATTGATCCGGTCAGGTCTCCGTCAGGCAGATGGCAGAGCAGTCACTGTAGTCTTTGTTGGTTTGTATCATGAGTTGGAGTTCATCCATTTTGTGCCGGAGGGATCTTACGTTTGACAGCAGGAGGGCAGGTAGCGTTGGTCGGTGAGGCCGTCTCCTGAACCTGGCAAAGGTGCCTGACCGGCGGCCTTTTTTGGTCGGCAGCCGTGGTGTTGAGTGGCTTGAGATGTTTAATTCCCGTAGTTTCTCCAGCAAGGACGTAGATAAGATCGCTGGGAGAGGTGGATCTGAGGTTCAAGAGCTTTGAGCTCCGGATTAAGCACCACACTTCACGGACAAGTAACACAGACACTAACTAACATGACAGACAGGAACACTGCCTGTACTGTGGCGAGCTTCATGGTCGCCATCATCACGCAAGCTTGTCTGACTTGTATACGACAAAATGTAAATAATATTGTATAAAGCAGAATTCCCAAACTATGGTAGGCATACCACCAGTGGTACGCATGCTACTTTTAAGGGGTACGCAAAATTAAAAGGTTTATGGTGGAAAGGTGTTTAAAAACTCTTCAAATGTTCTGTAATTAATTCATGAATAAACTAGAAATGCAATTCCAAGGAATTACCAGTGCATGAAAATGCAAAAATAGATAGATAATGTAGATATGGTTACTAAGGTGTAGCTAGGGTAAACATGGTGGTTGCATAGTTTACAGAGAGTTGATAGTGTGAAGGTAGACAGTTTAAAGATGAAACATTCCAGCTCTAACTTAAAGGGATAATCCGGAGTGAAATGCACTTTAGATCAATTTTTCGGACTATTGGGGGTACATACGTTGAGTTGACACCAAAATCATGTCATTCGGATGTATTTTGAGAAAGTTCGAGCTCACCGTTTTTAGCCAAAACTCGTTAGCCTGGAAGTGACCGGGGCGTGTCCTTTCGCCGCTACAAAACGCTATTTTTATACCTCTTCTACTGTTCCAAACAACACTACACTTACGTGGTAGTGAGTAGAGGGTCCCTAAAGCCAAACCGAAGTATCCCCACGTCTTTATGTGGTCGGATAGAGAGTCCAGAATGAATTTAATCGAGTCCGTACCTTTCCGGAAATGTTAGTAAAGTGTTGTGAAAACGTTGCTAGCTGCAGCAACGACATTTCCGGAAAGGTACTGACTCGATTAAATTCATTCTGGACTCTCTATCCGACCACATAAAGACGTGGGGATACTTCGGTTTGGCTTCAGGGACCCTCTACTCACTACCACGTAAGTGTAGTGTTGTTTGGAACAGTAGAAGAGGTATAAAAATAGCGTTTTGTAGCGGCGAAAGGACACGCCCCGGTCACTTCCAGGCTAACGAGTTTTGGCTAAAAACGGTGAGCTCGAACTTTCTCAAAATACATCCGAATGACATGATTTTGGTGTCAACTCAACGTATGTACCCCCAATAGTCCGAAAAATTGATCTAAAGTGCATTTCACTCCGGATTATCCCTTTAACTAATGATTTCTATTCATGTTAAAATGTTGATTAGCTAACTTAGGTAATGATTTCTAGCAGTTACGCTAAAAATGCTAATTATGCTAGCAATGCTAACTTTATTACCAATGCTAACCAGGTTGATTGGCTAACTTAACCGATGATTTCTAGCAGTAATGCTAAAAATGCTAACAATGCTAAATTTGCTAACAATGCTAACCAGGTTGATTAGCTAACTTAGTTGATGGTTTTTTGCAGTTATGCTAAAAATGCTAACTATGCTAACCATGCTAACTAGCTAACTTGCTAGTGAGGACTTTTATTTTGAAACATTTGTTGCTAGGGTTTCCATGGTGGCCACTATCAGGAAACAAGAAGTTACTGCAGTATAATCATGTTGGTTGCTATGGAAACGGTCTTAAACACTTAATTTGAATGGTTGCTATGTTGGTTGCTAGGTACATGGAGGTTTCATGTAGTTGACTGGAGGCATAGTGGATGATAACTGACAGTTGGAATGGTTGAACAGTTCAATAGTTGAGTAGTTTCAATGGTTAAATGATTTAATGGTGTATTATTGCAGTGAGGACTTTTATTTTGAAACAGTTGTGGACAGAGGAAACAGTTAACAGGATATGTAGTCTTCTGAGAGACTGTATGCTTAAAGCCAGAGAAACTGACAGTTGGTGCCCAGGTGGCCGGCCACCTGGCGTAAGATTCTAATTGCTGCCGTGATGTCATAATGAGCAATGTTAAGTCTATGGGGGAAATGGTAATAGTTTTTAAGTAATAGTTTAAAAAGTATAAAAGTTACAAAGTTAAAAAATACAAAGCAGGCATGGCATAAGCAAGACCTACGCAACAACGTTTGAATGAAGTTTCTACGTTAAACGGTTGAAGCTGAATTGGCTGCGTTAGAAGAAGAAGTTTAACTAGAGAATGTAATTCCAGGGAAATTACGAGTGCATGAAAATGCAAAAATGTATAGATACAGTAGATAATGTAGATATAGTTTCTAAGGTGTAGCTAGGGTAAACATGGTGGTTGCATAGTTTAAAGAAAGCTGATAGTGTGAAGGTAGACAGTTTAAAGCTTAAACATTACAGTTCTAACTGAACTAATGATTTCTAGCAGTTATGCTAAAAATGCTAACAATGCTAACTATGCTAACCAGGCTGATTAGCTAACTTAGCTAATCATTTCTAACAGTTATGCTAAAAATGCTAACTATGCTAACAATGCTAACTATGCTAACAATGCTAACCAGGTTGATTAGCTAACTTAGCTAACCATTTCTAGCAGTTATGCTAAAAATGCTAACTATGCTAACAATGCTAACCATGCTAACTAGCTAACTTGCTAGTGAGGACTTTTATTTTGAAACATTTGTTGATAGGGTATCTATGGTGGCCACTATCAGGAATAAAGAAGTTACTGTAGTAAAATCATGTTGGTTGCTATGGAAACGGTCATAAACGCTTAATTTTAATGGTTGCTATGTTGGTTGCTAGGTACATGGAGGTTTCATGTAGTTGACTGGAGGCATAGTTGATGATAACTGACAGTTGGAATGGTTGAACAGTTAAATAGTTGAGTAGTTTCAATGGTTAAATGATTTAATAGTGTATTATTGCAGTGAGGACTTTTATTTTGAAACAGTTGTGGACAGAGGAAACAGTTTAACAGGATATGTGTAGTCTTCAGAGAGATTGTATGCTTAAAGCCTGAGAGAGAGAGAGCTGCTGCAGGTGGGGCTGGCCACCTGGCATAAGATTCTAATTGCCCTATTATGATGTCATAATCCAATGTTAAGTCTATGGGAGAAAAAATGTTTTAAAAAATTAATATAAATTCAACGATAAAGTTTTCAAAGTTGAAAAATACAAAGCTGAAGTCACCTAAGTAAGACCTACGCAGCGCAGTTTGAACGAAGTTTCTACGTTAAACGGTTGAAGCTGAATTGGACGCACAAAAACGTTAGAAGAAAAATAAAAATAAAAACTAGAAATGCAATTCCAAGGAATTACCAGTGCATGAAAATGCAAAAATAGATAGATAATGTAGATATGGTTACTAAGGTGTAGCTAGGGTAAACATGGTGGTTGCATAGTTTACAGAGAGTTGATAGTGTGAAGGTAGACGTTTTAAAGATGAAACATTCCAGTTCTAACTTAACTAATGATTTCTATTCATGTTAAAATGTTGATTAGCTAACTTAGCTAATGATTTCTAGCAGTTACGCTAAAAATGCTTATTATGCTAGCAATGCTAACTTTACTAACAATGCTAACCAGGTTGATTAGCTAACTTAACCGATGATTTCTAGCAGTAATGCTAAAAATGCTAACTATGCTAACAATGCTAAAATTGCTAACAATGCTAACCAGGTTGATTAGCTAACTTAGTTGATGATTTTTTGCAGTTATACTAAAAATGCTAACTATGCTAACCATGCTAACTAGCTAACTTGCTAGTGAGGACTTTTATTTTGAAACATTTGTTGCTAGGGCGTATCCATGGTGGCCACTATCAGGAAACAAGAAGTTACTGCAGTATAATCATGTTGGTTGCTATGGAAACGGTCATAAACACTTAATTTTAATGGTTGCTATGTTGGTTGCTAGGTACATGGAGGTTTCATGTAGTTGACTGGAGGCATAGTGGATGATAACTGACAGTTGGAATGGTTGAACAGTTCAATAGTTGAGTAGTTTCAATGGTTAAATGATTTAATAGTATATTATTGCAGTGAGGACCTTTATTTTGAAACAGTTGTGGACAGAGGACGTAGTGAAACAGGATCTGTAGTCTTAATGAGATTGTATGCTTAAAGCCTGAGACAGAAGGTGCCTCTCATATAGCGTTTACGCGTCCTCTCTCGCTCCTCACTGATCTACATAAAGAATGATGGAGCGGCAACAATGGGATAGTCTAGCCCTTCTTTTATCTTTCTTTATGTAGATCATTGAGGATCGAGGAGCGAGGGAGGACATAGGCCTATAAACGCTGCTTGAGAGGGACCCACAGTAAATACTTTAAAAGTTGTATGTAGATAGTCTAATTAATGTTGATAGACAGAATGTTTAATGGATGTTGATAGGCAGATTGTTTAATACATATTGATTGACAGTTTAATGGGTGGATGAGTGAATGGTCTGAAGAAGATGAATGGATAGAAGGTTGGATGGAATGTGCCTTATATTCTTGTTAAGAGAGACACTGATACAACTCTCTGAGAGTAGTTGATACAGGTGTAATCAATTTAATTGGCTAGTCTGAGACAGAGTAAATAATTTAAAAGTTGAATGTAGATAGTCTAATTAATGTTGATAGACAGAGAGTTTAATGGATGTTGATAGACAGATTGTTTAATAGATGTTGATAGACAGTTTAATGGGTGGATGAGTGAATGGTCTGAAGAAGATGAATGGATAGAATGTTGGATGGAATGTGCCTTATATTCTTGTAGAATGGAGAGACACAGCTCTCTACTGAGAGTAGTGGATACAGATACAGGTGTAATTAATTTAACTGGCTAGTCTTAAGAGAGCCAGCCTGAGACAGAGTAGATTGTTTAAAAGTTGAATGTAGAGCGTCTTATTGATGTTGATAGGCAGACTGTTTAGAATGGGTGGATGAGTGAATGGTTTGAAGAAGATGAATGGATATAAAGTTGGATGGAATTAGGAGAACTTATTTTGATACTGTTGTGCGCAGAGGATACAGGGGAACAGAATATGTAGTCTTCAGAGAGATTGTAGCCTATGGTTAAAGCAAGAGAAACTGACAGTTGGTGCCCAGGTGGCCGGCCACCTGGCCTAAGATTCTAATTGCTGCCGTGATGTCACAATGAGCAATGTTAAGTCTATGGGGAAATAGCTCAATGTTAAATCTATGTGGAAATCGTTTTTTAATTCATAGTTTAAAAAGTATAAAAGTTACAAAGTTGAAAAAAACAAAGCCCACATCGCGTAAGTAAGACCTACGCAACGAAGTTTGAATGAAGTTTCTACGTTAAACGGTTGAAGCTGAATTGCGTGCGTTAGAAGAAGAATAATAAGAAAAAGCCTAGGAAGAACAGTACAGTGCATTTTCATGCACTGTAACTAGAGAATGTAATTCCAGGGAAATTACGAGTGCATGAAAATGCAAAAATGTATAGATACAGTAGATAATGTAGATATAGTTACTAAGGTGTAGCTAGGGTAAACATGGTGGTTGCATAGTTTAAAGAAAGCTGATAGTGTGAAGGTAGACAGTTTAAAGCTTAAACATTACTGTTCTAACTGAACTAATGATTTCTAGCAGTTATGCTAAAAATGTTAACTATGCTAACAATGCTAACCAGGTTGATTAGCTAACTTAGCTAATCATTTCGAACAGTTATGCTAAAAATGCTAACTATGCTAACAATGCATACTATGTTAACAATGCTAACCAGGTTGATTAGCTAACTTAACTAATCATTTCTAACAGTTATGTTAAAAATGCTAACTATGCTAACAATGCTAACAATGCTAACCAGGTTGATTAGCTAACTTAGCTACTCATTTCTAGCAGTTATGCTAAAATGCTAACAATGCTAACAATGCTAACCATGCTAACTAGCTAACTTGCTAGTGAGGACTTTTATTTTGAAACATTTGTTGATAGGGTATCTATGGTGGCCACTATCAGGAATAAAGAAGTTACTGTAGTAAAATCATGTTGGTTGCTATGGAAACGGCCATAAACGCTTAATTTTAATGGTTGCTATGTTGGTTGCTAGGTACATGGAGGTTTCATGTAGTTGACTGGAGGCATAGTTGATGATAACTGACAGTTGGAATGGTTGAACAGTTAAATAGTTGAGTAGTTTCAATGGTTAATTGATTTAATAGTGTATTATTGCAATGAGGACTTTTATTTTGAAACAGTTGTGGACAAAGGAAGTAGTGAAACAGGATCTGTAGTCTTAATGAGATTGTATGCTTAAAGCCTGAGAGAGAGAGAGCTGCTGCACCTGGACTGGCCACCTGGCATAAGATTCTAATTGCCCTATTATGATGTCATAATGTAATGTTAAGTCTATGGGGAAATTTTAATAGTTTTTATTTAATAGTTCAAAAAGTATAAAAGTTACAAAGTTGAAAAATACATAGCTGAAGTCACCTAAGTAAGACCTACGCACCGCAGTTTGAATGAAGTTTCTACGTTAAACGGTTGAAGCTGAATTGCGCGCACAAAAACGTTAGAGGAAAAATAAAAATAAAAAAAAATCGGATAACAGTAGAGTGCATTTTCATGCACTCTAATAAGAAGATATCGGATAACAGTAGAGTGCATTTTCATGCACTCTAATAACTAGAAAATGTAATTCCATGGAAGGAATTACCATTGCATGTAAATGCAAAAAGGTTGCTGACTGTGTAAAACATTGTAGGCTATTAGGCCTATAGTTAAAAAGACAACTAGGCTACACAGAAGAATAGATAAATAACAATTACCCAATTACAATTCCACTGAAATTGTATAGGCCTACTTGGAAAGTCATATTTAAAAAGTGATTTATGAAAATGCATCAAAATTGTGGATATAGGCTATTTTGGAAAATAACTCTTCATTTATTAGAATTTAAAAGACTGAAATGAAGTTGCCAACAAACGAGTTGCAAGAGCCTTTAGTAGCCTACAGTGAAACGACTGGTAGAATAGCTTACATGTAGGATATTATAGCCTATACATGGCTATGTATAGCCTTCATATCTACACTAATGCAGGTTAAATGTAGGCCATAGGCTATAGACTTAGACACCATTGGAATACGGAATACCGAGATATCGATGGCTTTGCGGAATACAATCTCAAACAACGCCAATCAACGATGATGCAGCAACAGGTAGCCTACGATCTAGCAAATGTAACGTTAGCTTACAGTAGGATATTTTATGTAGGCTAGCTACACTACACATATTACAGAATGAGCTAGTATGTTCTTCGAAGTGTTTCCAGGTGTGTGATTGTCCTAATCGGAATGTACAATGAGCTGTTAACAAAGGTTTTTAATTTGTGAATGATACTGAAAGCTTTAAATGATCGCCTGGCAAGTCCCTATAGCTGAAACGACTGCTAGCTTGCTAACAAACAAACAAACGTGAAAATGATACTGTAGCAATGCAGTTTGTACTAGAAACGACTGGGAGAAAAAGGCTTGAACCTAAATGGTGCAACTAGTAGGCCTATCTATCAGGCTGGACTTCACTTAAAACGCTGGATGAAGATCAGTGTCGTAGCTTAGGCTGCTCTGTCGAGATGGCTAACTTGCTTGTCGTTAGCTATACAGTGTTTACGTTGACGTCAGGTTAGATTGTCTTTAGCTGTTGATAACGTTACGAGAGCAAACCGGTTACTATAACGATATAAACAAATCAAGAGTAGCCTAACAGGAGACAAGACGATAACGTCCCGGTTTTCAGCAGTTGTGGCATGGTAGAATGTTTTCACAGCTGTTACAGCTGAATGAGTAGCAGACGAACATTCAGGTTTAGCGGTGGCATGGCTTTGGATCAAAGATCCTTGATTACTGACAGCTGAGCACTGACGTAACAATTAATCTTTGCCGCCAAAGGGTCTCAATAAACTCTATGGGAATTTTAAACTCTTATATCGTAAATATCTCAAAAAGTATGAAGTTCCCAAATGTGAAAAATACAATCGTCAAATCTCCGTTACAAGACGTTTGTATGAGTGTTTGAATGACGTGAAACGGTTCAGTGGTTTTAACGCAATTAACCGTTGATTTTGGTCGGAAAGAGAATAATAACTATAAGAAGAATAGGGATAACAGTACATTGCATTTACATGCAATGTAATAATAATAACTAGAAATGCAATTCCAAGGAATTACCAGTGCATGAAAATGCAGAAATAGATAGATAATGTAGATATGGTTACTAAGGTGTAGCTAGGGTAAACATGGTGGTTGCATAGTTTACAGAGAGTTGATAGTGTGAAGGTAGACTGTTTAAAGATGAAACATTCCAGTTCTAACTTAACTAATGATTTCTATTCATGTTAAAATGTTGATTAGCTAACTTAGCTAATGATTTCTAGCAGTTACGCTAAAAATGCTAATTATGCTAGCAATGCTAACCATGCTAACTAGCTAACTTGCTAGTGAGGACTTTTATTTTGAAACATTTGTTGCTAGGGTATCCATGGTGGCCACTATCAGGAAACAAGAAGTTACTGCAGTATAATCATGTTGGTTGCTATGGAAACGGTCATAAACGCTTAATTTTAATGGTTGCTATGTTGGTTGCTAGGTACATGGAGGTTTCATGTAGTTGACTGGAGGCATAGTGGATGATAACTGACAGTTGGAATGGTTGAACAGTTCAATAGTTGAGTAGTTTCAATGGTTAAATGATTTAATAGTGTATTATTGCAGTGAGGACTTTTATTTTGAAACAGTTGTGGACAGAGTAAACAGTTAACAGGATATGTAGTCTTCTGAGAGACTGTATGCTTAAAGCCAGAGAAACTGACAGTTGGTGCCCAGGTGGCCGGCCACCTGGCCTAAGATTCTAATTGCTGCCGTGATGTCATAATGAGCAATGTTAAGTCTATGGGGGAAATTGTAATAGTTTTTAACTAATAGTTTAAAAAGTATAAAAGTTACAAAGTTGAAAAATACAAAGCAGGCATGGCATAAGCAAGACCTACGCAACAACGTTTGAATGAAGTTTCTACGTTAAACGGTTGAAGCTGAATTGCGTGCGTTAGAAGAAGAATAATAACTAGAAATGCAATTCCAAGGAATTACCAGTGCATGAAAATGCAGATATAGATAATGTAGATATGGTTACTAAGGTGTAGCTAGGGTAAACATGGTGGTTGCATAGTTTACAGAGAGTTGATAGTGTGAAGGTAGACTGTTTAAAGATGAAACATTCCAGTTCTAACTTAACTAATGATTTCTATTAATGTTAAAATGTTGATTAGCTAACTTAGCTAATGATTTCTAGCAGTTACGTTAAAAATGCTAATTATGCTAGCAATGCTAACTTTACTAACAATGCTAACCAGGTTGATTAGCTAACTTAACCAATGATTTCTAGCAGCAATGCTAAAAATGCTAACTATGCTAACAATGCTAAATTTGTTAACAATGCTAACCAGGTTGATTAGCTAACTTAGTTGATGATTTTTTGCAGTTATGCTAAAAATGCTAACTATGCTAACAATGCTAACCATGCTAACTTGCTAGTGAGGACTTTTATTTTGAAACATTTGTTGCTAGGGTATCCATGGTGGCCACTATCAGGAAACAAGAAGTTACTGCAGTATAATCATGTTGGTTGCTATGGAAACGGTCATAAACGCTTAATTTTAATGGTTGCTATGTTGGTTGCTAGGTACATGGAGGTTTCATGTAGTTGACTGGAGGCATAGTGGATGATAACTGACAGTTGGAATGGTTGAACAGTTCAATGGTTGAGTAGTTTCAATGGTTAAATGATTTAATAGTGTATTATTGCAGTGAGGACTTTTATTTTGAAACCGTTGTGGACAGAGGAAACAGTTAACAGGATATGTAGTCTTCTGAGAGACTGTATGCTTAAAGCCAGAGAAACTGACAGTTGGTGCCCAGGTGGCCGGCCACCTGGCCTAAGATTCTAATTGCTGCCGTGATGTCATAATGAGCAATGTTAAGTCTATGGGGGAAATTGTAATAGTTTTTAACTAATAGTTTAAAAAGTATAAAAGTTACAAAGTTGAAAAATACAAAGCAGGCATGGCATAAGCAAGACCTACGCAACAACGTTTGAATGAAGTTTCTACGTTAAACGGTTGAAGCTGAATTGGCTGCGTTAGAAGAAGAATAATAACTAGAAATGCAATTCCAAGGAATTACCAGTGCATGAAAATGCAAAAATAGATAGATAATGTAGATATGGTTACTAAGGTGTAGCTAGGGTAAACATGGTGGTTGCATAGTTTACAGAGAGTTGATAGTGTGAAGGTAGACGTTTTAAAGATGAAACGTTCCAGTTCTAACTTAAGTAATGATTTCTATTCATGTTAAAATGTTGATTAGCTAACTTAGCTAATGATTTCTAGCAGTTACGCTAAAAATGCTTATTATGCTAGCAATGCAAACTTTACTAACAATGCTAACCAGGTTGATTAGCTAACTTAACCGATGATTTCTAGCAGTAATGCTAAAAATGCTAACTATGCTAACAATGCTAAATTTGCTAACAATGCTAACCAGGTTGATTAGCTAACTTAGTTGATGATTTTTTGCAGTTATACTAAAAATGTTAACTATGCTAACAATGCTAACCATGCTAACTAGCTAACTTGCTAGTGAGGACTTTTATTTTGAAACATTTGTTGCTAGGGTATCCATGGTGGCCACTATCAGGAAACAAGAAGTTACTGCAGTATAATCATGTTGGTTGCTATGGAAACAGTCATAAACACTTAATTTTAATGGTTGCTATGTTGGTTGCTAGGTACATGGAGGTTTCATGTAGTTGACTGGAGGCATAGTGGATGATAACTGACAGTTGGAATGGTTGAACAGTTCAATAGTTGAGTAGTTTCAATGGTTAAATGATTTAATAGTGTATTATTGCAGTGAGGACCTTTATTTTGAAACAGTTGTGGACAGAGGACGTAGTGAAACAGGATCTGTAGTCTTAATGAGATTGTATGCTTAAAGCCTAAGACAGAAGGTGCCTCTCATATAGCGTTTACGCGTCCTCTCTCGCTCCTCACTGATCTACATAAAGAATAATGGAGCGGCAACAATGGGATAGTCTAGCCCTTCTTCTATCTTTCTTTATGTAGATCATTGAGGATCGAGGAGCGAGAGAGGACATATAAACGCTGCTTGAGAGGGACCCACAGTAAATACTTTAAAAGTTGTATGTAGATAGTCTAATTAATGTTGATAGACAGAATGTTTAATGGATGTTGATAGGCAGATTGTTTAATAGATATTGATTGACAGTTTAATGGGTGGATGAGTGAATGGTCTGAAGAAGATGAATGGATAGAAGGTTGGATGGAATGTGCCTTATATTCTTGTTAAGAGAGACACTGATACAGCTCTCTGAGAGTAGTTGACACAGGTGTAATCAATTTAACTGGCTAGTCTTAAGAGAGCCAGAGTAGCCTACTCTTAAAGCCTGAGACAGAGTAAATAATTTAAAAGTTGAATGTAGATAGTCTAATTAATGTTGATAGACAGAGAGTTTAATGGATGTTGATAGACAGATTGTTTAATAGATGTTGATACACAGTTTAATGGGTGGATGAGTGAATGGTCTGAAGAAGATGAATGGATAGAATGTTGGATGGAATGTGCCTTATATTCTTGTAGAATGGAGAGACACAGCTCTCTACTGAGAGTAGTGGATACAGATACAGGTGTAATCAATTTAACTGGCTAGTCAGCCTGAGACAGAGTAGATTGTTTAAAAGTTGAATGTAGAGCGTCTAATTGATGTTGATAGGCAGACTGTTTAGAATGGGTGGATGAGTGAATGGTTTGAAGAAGATGAATGGATATAAAGTTGAATGGAATTAGGAGGACTTATTTTGATACTGTTGTGCGCAGAGGATACAGGGGAACAGAACAGAAGTCTTCAGAGAGATTGTAAAGCCTGAGAGAAACTGACAGTTGGTGCCCAGGTGGCTGACCAGCTGGGGTAACATTCTAATTGCTGCCGTGATGTCATAATGAGCCATGTTAAGTCTATGGGGGAAATTGTAATAGTTTTTAACTAATAGTTTAAAAAGTATAAAAGTTACAAAGTTGAAAAATACAAAGCCCACATCGCGTAAGTAAGACCTACGCGTCAAAATTTGAATGGAGTTTCTACGTTAAGCGGTTGAAGCTGAATTGCGTGCGTTAGAAGAAGAACTAGAAATGCAATTCCAAGGAATTACCAGTGCATGAAAATGCAAAAATTTGTAGATAATGTAGATATGGCTACTAAGGTGTAGCTAGGGTAAAGATGGTGATTCCATAGTTTAAAGAAAGTTGATAGTGTGAAAGTAGACAGTTTAAAGCTGAAACATCCCAGGTCCAACTTAACTAATGATTGCTATTCATGTTAAAATGTTAACTATGATAACAATGATAACCAGGTTGATTGGTTAACTTAGCTACTGATTTCTTGCAGTTATGGTAAAAATGTTAACTATGCTAACAGTGCTAACCAGGTTGATTAGCTAACTTAGCTAATGATTTCTAGCAGTTATGCTAAAATGCTAACTATGCTAACAATGCTAAAGTTGCTAACAATGTTAACCAGGTTGATTAGCTAACTTAGTTGATGATTTCTAGCAGTTATGCT
Organism: Sardina pilchardus; assembly: GCF_963854185.1. Taxonomy (NCBI): domain Eukaryota; kingdom Metazoa; phylum Chordata; class Actinopteri; order Clupeiformes; family Clupeidae; genus Sardina; species Sardina pilchardus. The sequence goes on from NC_085009.1 coordinate 27,451,227, forward strand.
AAAATGCTAACTATGCTAACAATGCTAACTATGCTAATCATGCTAACTAGCTAACTTGCTAGTGAGGACTTTTATTTTGAAACATTTGTTGCTAGGGTATCCATGGTGGCCACTATCTGAAAACAAGAAGTTACTGCAGTATAATCATGTTGGTTGCTATGGAAACGGTCATAAACACTTAATTTTAATGGTTGCTATGTTGGTTGCTAGGTACATGGAGGTTTCATGTAGTTGACTGGAGGCATAGTGGATGATAACTGACAGTTGGAATGGTTGAACAGTTCAATAGTTGAGTAGTTTCAATGGTTAAATGATTTAATAGTGTATTATTGCAGTGAGGACTTTTATTTTGAAACAGTTGTGGACAGAGGAAACAGTTAACAGGATATGTAGTCTTCAGAGAGACTGTATGCTTAAAGCCTGAGAAACTGACAGTTGGTGCCCAGGTGGCCGGCCACCTGGCGTAAGATTCTAATTGCTGCCGTGATGTCATAATGAGCAATGTTAAGTCTATGGGGGAAATTGTAATAGTTTTTAACTAATAGTTTAAAAAGTATAAAAGTTACTAAGTTGAAAAATACATTGCCCACATCGCGTAAGTAAGACCTACGTGACATAGTTTGAATGGAGTTTCTACGTGAAGCGGTTGAAGCTGAATTGCGTGCGTTAGAAGAATAATAAGAAGAAGTTGAAGACTAGGAAGAACAGTACAGTGCATTTTCATGCACTGTAATAAGAAGAAGAAGAAGAAGAAGACCGAGGAAGAACAGTACAGTGCATTTTCATGCACTGTAATAAGAAGAAGAAGAAGAAGAAGACCGAGGAAGAACAGTACAGTGCATTTTCATGCACTGTAATAAGAAGAAGAAGAAGACCGAGGAAGAACAGTACAGTGCATTTTCATGCACTGTAATAAATATTTTTTAATCGGGTTATATGGAAGCATGATATTAAAGGAAATCATTTGTAACCTCTATAAGGCTATGTTTTTATGGGGTTAAATTTGTGTCAATAATATCTGTAAATGTGCACAAGTCTTTCTTGATTTGTATGCGTGTTTTGATATCCACAAATACATTTTTAAAATCTAATTTGTAACTCATATATTTATTTTTTACAAAATATTTGTATTTTTCATATTAAACTATGTTATTCCCTTAACTAAGACGAGTACATAACTCTCACGTTTCAATGCGTGCACTCACTGGCTCTGGTGCGTACTTTGATAGCACTTAGCTAGCCCAGTTCATTCATTAGGATCCAAAAGTTAGAAGCGACCAAACACCTCCATGTTTTCCCTATTTAAATACAGTTACACGGGATGGTACTCACACGACCAAGTATGGCGAGACAAAATAAAACGTGGTGCATTTCTAAGCAGGTGAGAGGGATAAGTATATTGTGTGGCGGAATAACAATTGGGAGCACTTAGACTTAGCACCTCACTCCAAAGTGAAACTGAAAGTGCAAGAGTGAGGATATTACTGCGCCACAGAATATAGTTTGTTTAAATACATGCTTTTAGAGCATTCACATATAGGAGATAGACTGTTATACAATAGCTGTGAGACCACAGAAGGCTCTATGAGTTTACTAGAGGCCCTGCATAGAGATGTGTACTATGACCACCTCTAGTGTTGTTCATCTTTTCTTCCAGTTAATTACCATTGGGTGGGAATAAGTGAACACATTTCCCTCCAAGAATGAGTATTTATCTTGATTGGTAGTGTTTCTGACAAAACTATAAGAAGTTTATTGACCTGTGTGTGTGTGTGTGTGTGTGTGTGTGTGTGTGTGTGTATATGTGTGTGTGTGTGTGTGTGTGTGTGTGTGTGTGTGTGTGTGTGTGTGTGTGTGTGTGTGTGTGTCTGTGTGTCTGTGTGTCTGTGTGTGTGTGTACCTGAGTATGCATGTCCCTTAAAGTACTGTATGTGTGAGTGTAAATAGCCTGCACCTCACATTCACTCATTAACACACACACTCACACAGACAGCGCAGGTTGGCATGCAAGGCTCAACACGGTCACAACCTAGGGTCACGTGGCTTCGCGCCTGTGTTTGTGTGTGTGTGTGTGTGTGTGTGTTTGTGTGTTTCATGCTGGTGTTACTATTTGACTGTGTAATCCAGGGGTGGTTTTTCATAAACAATAAGCCTCCCTGCTGTTGCTCACCTCAGATATTTGCATTGGAAAAAATGAAGCAACTCACATCAGCATACCTGCAAAATAGACCTACATTTCACTCAACTGTGTGTAACCAGAGGACCTCCTGATCACACATTAAAGACCCTCGATGTGTGTGTGTGTGTGTGTGTGTGTGTGTGTGTGTGTGTGTGTGTGTGTGTGTAACCAGAGGACTTCCTGATCACACATTACAGACCCCTGATGTGTCTGTGTGTTTAAGAGACTGTGGAGAAAGAGGGAGAGAGAGAGCAAGAGAGAGAAGAGAGAGAGAGATTCAAACACCATTTTCTGGATCATTCCTTAACCCATGAAATCATGACCTGCCTAGAAAACCAAACACAAAACAAAATTCATAAATACATTCACAGATGAAAAAAAACCCAATGCATCATTTATTTAAGCAATATAGCACGAGTGGGAGTGGGTTGTTGCTGGATATTCCCACGGGTGTTGTTCGGCCGTAGCCTCGAGGCCGGAGGCCGAGTGGCGCAGGCAACAACACCCGTGGGAATATCCAGCAACAACCCACGACCACGAGTGCTATATTGCTTTTATACAACAATTCTACCACTTGTTTTTTGCGCTAATTTCCCATTATAATGTAAACGTTTAGATCGCTAAAACTGTCTTGTTTGTAGAACTACTTCTCTCCGCCACAAATTTCTATTACTTGCAGGACAAACTGCCGTTACTAGTTCTAAATGGATGGTTGCTATGGCCAAAGGCCAGTCGTTAGTTCTAAAAGCACGTTGCTATGGCCAAAAGCCAGTCGTTAGTTCTATCTCTCCCGTTGTCAAGCAATACACGTTAGCTCGCATTGCGTCTGTTAGGACATGCTTTTAGCTTTGAAACATCACTATTTTACTTAGCCTACATGCCATCCAACTAGCTAATATCCACCTCCGTCATATTCTACGTTCTGAGCGTCTGTATTTCAGATTGGATGCAACGTGACAGTTCGTTTTACACTTCACAACTTGACATTGTATCGCGGAGTGATTTATTATTAGCTGTGAAAAGTCCGAGTGGATTATCGTGGGATATTTCAACTCATGGAACGTCTCTCGGCCAATCAGAAACAAAGAAACAGCTTCTTAGAACCCAATTGTTGTATAATAAAAATCATAGCCTGCAAGAATGTTCCTATAAACAGACAACACAGGCCAACAGCTGATATTTGCACATATGGGGATCACCTGATGTAATTATGTCTCCTGGCTGGAGCTGATGAGGGCCGATAGCAGGTAGTGCTCAGTGATCATCACACACTCAGGCTGATGAGGCTGCCTTTGGAGATCTGCGAGGTTGATAAGTGTGTGTGTGTGTGTGTGTGTGTGTGTGTGTGTGTGTGTGTGTGTGTGTGTGTGTGTGTGCGTGTGTGTGTGTGTGTGTGTGTGTCTATGAGCGAGAGAGAGAGAAAGTGTGTGTGATTGTACGTGTGCCTGTGTGTGTGTTTGCATGTGGGTGTGAGATGAGATGTACTGTAGAGAGAGAGAGAGAGAGAGAGAGAGAGAGAGAGAGAGAGAGAGAGAGAGAGAGAGAGAGTGTGATGAGAAAGGAAATGTCATCCGCCCCAGTTGTGCTTTTCCAGTGAGACCCACATATTGTTTGTTGGTGATTTTGTTTGGTATTCCGTAAAGAATGCTGTTGATGTAGTCCAGTCTGGGGGTGATGAGGGCATGGATGAGTGCTGTAGTCCAGTCTGGGGGTGATGAGGGCCTGGATGAGTGCTGTAGTCCAGTCCAGGGGTATGAGGGCCTGGATGAGTGATGTAGTCCAGTCCAGGGGTATGAGGGCATGGATGAGTGCTGTAGTCCAGTCCAGGGGTATGAGGGCCTGGATGAGTGCTGTAGTCCAGGCTGGGGGTGATGAGGGCATGGATGAGTGCTGTAGTCCAGTTTGGGGGTGATGAGGGCATGGATGAGTGCTGTAGTCCAGTCTGGGGGTGATGAGGGCATGGATGAGTGCTGTAGTCCAGTCTGGGGGTGATGAGGGCATGGATGAGTGCTGTTGCTGTAGTCCAGTCTGGGGGTAATGAGGGCATGGGTGAGTGCTGTAGTCCAGTCTGGGGGTGATGAGGGCATGGATGAGTGCTGTAGTCCAGTCTGGGGGTGATGAGGGCATGGATGAGTGCTGTAGTCCAGGCTGGGGGTGATGAGGGCATGGATGAGTGCTGTAGTCCAGGCTGGGGGTGATGAGGGCATGGATGAGTGCTGTAGTCCAGTCTGGGGGTGATGAGGGCATGGATGAGTGCTGTAGTCCAGGCTGGGGGTGATGAGGGCATGGATGAGTGCTGTTGCTGTAGTCCAGGCTGGAGGTGATGAGGGCATGGATGAGTGCTGTAGTCCAGGCTGGGGGTGATGAGGGCATGGATGAGTGCTGTTGCTGTAGTCCAGGCTGGAGGTGATGAGGGCATGGATGAGTGCTGTAGTCCAGTCTGGGGGTGATGAGGGCATGGATGAGTGCTGTAGTCCAGGCTGGAGGTGATGAGGGCATGGATGAGTGCTGTAGTCCAGGCTGGAGGTGATGAGGGCATGGATGAGTGTTTCAGCTGCAGTGGGGGACAGAGAGGGGTGGAGGCGTGCAAAATTTCATACATGAAACCAATGGCAAACGGTGAATCTGGGTATGAGTCCTTCGTTCATCTTTTCCATTTAAAACCAACAATCAAAAAAACACTTTGTTTTGGTAAAGAATACAAAACAAGGGACGGAACGTGAACGCAACATGATAAAAGTGGACACTCCCACAGGCTTCCCCACCGGGGGCAGATCGAGTTCTCTTGCTGTTTTGCTCACCCCACAGTTTTGATTAATTGTTTAATTTAATTCTTAATATTCAAATATGATGACAGTCTGACAGTGGACCATATGAACTGGTCTGATCTTGCCATCTGGACTCGTGTGTACAGTATGTGCAAGCTATTCTTGATCTTAGGCCCAGGGGGCGCCTTATCAATCAGTACAGCTTCTTCCCTGGGTCATTTAGGCCTACACTGTGGGGCCAGTAATCAGTGTGAGTGAACTTGTGTAGTCTGACACGCCCAAAAACAAGAGGGAAGAACAGGGAGACAAAGTCCACTGGCGACATGTTGTTACTTCACCAGTCAATCACACTTCTCCGGCTCCATTTTGGGACAGAGAGCAGTTGAGACATTCCTGTAGGCCGGGGCTGATCAATTACACATTCAGTTGGGCCACATTTGAGACCAATACATGGAGCTGGGTCAGACATTTTCAGCAGCTGGTAAGCAGCAGGTAATGATACATTTTTTACACAATTGAATGTGTTGAAAAACAACTAATGCTTTCATGGGACTGAACTTGTGTTTCAGAAGTGGAGTTAGAGAGAGCTTTGTAAACATAGCAGAATCTTGACAATGTTGTTATGTGTGGCCTACATAGCCTGTGCATTTTTCACATTTGATGTAGGAAATTAAAACAGCTCATTCATCAACAAAGCCGAAGTAGTGTAGTAAAAATGAAGTATTAATCCACAAAGAAAAGAAAAGAAAAGTCATGCACAGGCCAGCCCACCATACAGCAGGGTACAAAGTACGGCAGAGAACAAGGCTTTTTTCACCACACCGGAGACAGGTTATAAACACACAAGCATCCCAGGCAGGCATGAGAGCAACAAGGCTGTTGTAAACAAAGTATTACCATTATTTATAGGACGAAAAACACCATTATTTATAGGACTAAAAGAGGTGTTCTTGATGGATTACATGAAAGAAAGCGAGCTGAGATAGGAGATCAGAGATAAGCTGTTATTACTGTACATCAGACTAAAAGGGAGTCCACACTGTAAACTCCCATTGGTAGATTGATTTGTGTGTGGCAAAACACTCTTCAAAAGTCAAATGAAGCTCTTCAACAGTCTTACTGTATATACTTGTTTGGTCCTTTGCAAAACAGTATTCTAAAGCCTTTTGTTGAGTAGTTTGTTATTCTTGTGTCAAAAAGATTGTGTAAAATCAGCTGCAGCACTGAGAAATGTCATGTAGTAGACTTAGATTCTGATTGTTTGTTTTTTATTGTAGTTTGTCATGATGAGATTGATCTGGACGCTATGAAGAATGGCTGATACAGGGGAAAAAAGACTCGTCATAAAACAGGAAGCCAGTCCAAACGGGCAAAGGTAGGCTGCGGAGCACGTGATCTGTTAGTTGATGAACCTCGCAAAATCTTTTGGGGTTGTACGAAACAAACATGTAATATATCTGCTGAAATGTCCCTGCGGTCTAGCGGCTAGACTCTAGCCTACGTATGTGGGTAAAACCACGAGAGCACTTAAGACTAGAATAACGGGGCATAGATCTGCTGTTCGTAACCAGGATATAAAACGTTCAGCTGCAGTCCATTTTACAGAAGCCCGGCACAATATGTCTTCAATATGACTCCCTGCTTCTAAAACAGGAACTTTACTGGGTCCACATTAGACATAACCTGGAGGATTACATTAAGGGTTCAGTATTAGTAAATGTTTTCGGACTGGGATGTGTCTGGTATGTAACATAATATTAGTCGTAGATAACATAAAGACATGAACACCCTCAGTAAATATACCTTGATCTTGCTTGATCATACAGTTTGCTTGCAATCATGACCGCCTTTTGCACCTGCTGGAGCAGCTCGAGTGTGTGTGTGTGTGTGTGTGTGTGTGTGTGTGTGTGTGTGTGTGTGTGTGTGTGTCCTGACTCTTCCTCTCTTAGTGCACCTGCTGGAGCTGCTCAGGTGTGTGTGTGTGTGTGTGTGTGTGTGTGTGTGTGTGTCCTGACTCTTCCTCTCTCAGTGCACCTGCTGGAGCTGCTCTTGAGCTTCTGCGAGTGGACTTTTGCACACACACACACACACACACACAAACACACACACACACACACACACACACACACACACACACACACACACACATACACACCACACGTACTGTACACACACACCTACATACACACACACACACACACACACCTACATACACACACACACACACACACACACACACACACACACACACACACACACACACACACACACACACACACACACACACACACACACACACTTACTAAGCCTAAGTGTTCACTCTTGTGTTCCCCTCTGCATCCAGAAGCCCTGCATGGACTAAACCCCCCCCCCCCACACACACACACACACACACACACACACACTGGCACTGTACTGAAGACTGTGGCTACTCCAGCCATGCCATAGGCTGGGTGAACCCTGCCTGAACTTCCGGGGAATTTGAATTTCGCCCGGCAGCTCAGGCTGGAAACCAGCAGATCTTTTTTTGCTGTTTACTGCCAGAACCTTTGGCTCCAATCAGAAATGGCCATACTCTAGTCCTGGCACGCTATTGGCCGGTAACGCGCCGAAAAATAAACTTAATCGGTGCAAAGTGCAGTAGAAACAAAGCGCAGCCTTAAACGATTGAGCTTAGTATGGTGAAAACCAGACTAGCCATGCCATCCTGTGCTCCCACTCTCTTGCACTGGCACTGTCCTGAAGACTGGCTACTCCAGCCATGCCATCCTGTGGTGCCACTCTCTTGCACTGGCACTGTCCTGAAGACTGTGGCTACCCTTGAACCCTCCTCAACGCTCACTATTGCTGCCTAAATGGCCGTGACTATTGCACTGCATCATTGTGAGTGTCCTCTGCTATCTGTGGTGCCGGTCATTTGAGGTGCTCTCTTGCTGTGCTGTGGTCCCAGTGTCCCGTGCTGTCCTGCAGACTGTGGCTGCCCCTGAACCTCCCTCAACGCTCACCACTGCTATCTTGCTGTCCTGTGGTCCCAGTGTCCCGTGCTGTCCTGCAGACTGTGGCTGCCCCTGAACCTCCCTCAACGCTCACCACTGCTGCTGGACGGGCCGTAACTATATTTGACTGAAGACTGTGGCTACCCCTGAACCAGAGGTGGAAAAGTCCAGATTCAGAAAGTAAAAGTCCTTCCACACATCTGTGCCAACCATTCTTTTAAACCAGCTGATTCTGATTCTAGCACAACTCTTCAGCTAGGCAGAGCAGCTAATTAGTGAGATCACCTGTGTTAAGTGCACAGGTAGAACCAATACATGGTTGGATTTTTACTCTCTGAAGCTGGACTTTTCCACCTCTGCCTTAAACCTCCCTCAACGCTCACCACTGCTGCTGAAAGGGCCGTAACTATATTCTATTGTCTCTCAGTGTGTGAGTGTCCTCTGCTGCCTGTGGTGCTGCTGGTCATTCTTGGTGCTCTCGTCCAGCCTTGCTGTCCTGTGGTCCTGGAGCCCTACGCTGTTGTGAAGACTGCCTTGGCTGCACTGGATGTCTGTTGGGTTTGTCGTTCTGGAGCCCTACGCTGTTGTGAAGACTGCCTTGGCTGCACTGGATGTCTGTTGGGTTTGTCGTTCTGGAGCCCTACGCTGTTGTGAAGACTGCCTTGGCTGCACTGGATGTCTGTTGGGTTTGTCGTTCTGGAGCCCTACGCTGTTGTGAAGACTGCCTTGGCTGCACCGGATGTCTGTTGGGTTTGTGCTGCACGGACCTGGGCCCTTGATTATTGAAACGGTGGCCTCTAGGTGACCTCTAATCGAATTACTATGCAAACATTTTATATAATTTATTTTATTGAACTTCACAAGTCAAGCTACATTAGGAATCAAAATAATCCAGTAGATTAAAGCAGTTCAGCAACCTACTGTATCATGAATTCAGGTTCAGGGGTTTAATGTACAGTGTAACTATAGCTGCTGATATGGAACAGTAGCCTACTTCACTAGCTGCTTGGCCTTAGTTTCATATACTGTAGCCCCCCAATGCAAAGTCCATGCACCACCAACCTATGTACATGACCTAGGCTACCTAACACAATAAGTTGGCCTTTGCATCCTAGATTCCCAATGGCAGAAATCAATGGCTGATATGAGTCCTCCATAAATAGATCAGAAGCACATGACGCTTAACATGATTTAACTCTTTTGGCATTCTGACAAATGGAGATAATGTCCGGTGTGTTTGCAACTCCAGAGAAGGTGTTTGCAGGTGAATTAAACCTTTCAGAGTGGACAGTGGTGTGTTTGTAGATCTGTTCTTCCTCTGTGTGTGGGATCTGATCAGCTATGGGGTCCACCAGTCTGTCATGTTTGCCGATGTATTTCCCTTTAAGAGAGCTACAGTACAGCTGTTCATGATGTGGGGGGCTACTGACTCCAGATGCTGGGGGGGGGGGGGGGGGGGGTTCATGCAGCTTGCAAAGCGGTGAATGGTTGGAAGGAAACCACAGCGCTAGGTTGTACTTTGTGGGGAGAACTTGTGTTCAAACATCATTTACTGAATCATTCCTTAACCCATGAAATCATGACGTGCCTACAAAACAAAATTCATAAATACATTCACACATAAAAAACCCAATGCATCATTTATTAAAAATCACAGTTCACATGAATGTTCCTACATAGACAGACAACACAAACCCAACAGCTGATATTTGCAAATATGGGGATCACCTGATGTAAATATGTCCCCTGGCTGGAGCTGATGAGGGCCGATAGCAGGTAGTGCTCGGTGATCATCACACACTCAAGCTGATGAGGCTGCCTTTGGAGATCTGCGAGGTTGATAAGAGTGTGTGTGTGTGTGTGTGTGTATGTGTGTGTGTGTGTGTGTGTGTGTGTGTGTGTGTTTGTGTGTGTGAGAAGGAGGGCAGTGACCCTCACAGGCTGAGGTTGATGAAGGTGTGTGTGTGTGTGTGTGTGTGTGTGTGTGTGTGTGTGTGTGCACGGAGGGTGTGCACACACACACAGGGTGGTTGTGTCATGCATGTTCCTATAAACAGGCAACACAGACCAACAGCTGCCATTTGCAAATATGGAGGATTACCTGATGTAAATAGGTTGCCTTTGGAGATCTGCAGGTTGATGTGAATGTGTGTGGAGGGTGAAGGGCATTGGCCCTTACAGGCTGAGGTCGATGAAGATGTGTGTGTGTGTGTGTGTGTGTGTGTGTGTGTGTGTGTGTGTGTGTGTGTGTGTGTGTGTGTGTGTGTGTGTGTGTGTGTGTGTGTGTGTGTGTGTGTGTGTGTGTGTGTGTGTGTGTGTGTGTGTGTGTTTGTGTGTGTGTGTATTTGTGTGTGTGTGAGAGTGTGTGTGAGAGAGAGAGACTAAACAGACACATTATATACTGTACAATTACATATTGATATGTGATGTGATGTGACACACACACACACACACACACACACACACACAGAGAGACATATGCACACACACACATACACACACACTGACCTGAGACCAGCAGTATAGTAATTACAAGCAGAATCATGACTGAGGGCCTGAAGATGGAAGATCATTCAGAGTCGCTGGACACATCAACAAGGAGGGAAACACACACTGATGATTCTGTCAGATAGACACACAACAAACAACGTGATCTCAAAGTCAAGGTAGTACAACCTTGTACGAAAATTCGTGTCACGATAGATAGTACAAATCTGTACGATTTAATGCAATGTGAACCACGCCCCCATTCTCCGATGATCTTTCAGCCATATTGGATGCTGGGTTCACACGAAATTTACTATTGATTTAATTGTATCGACAGTGGATAATTTACTGTATTCCATGTCATGAATGACCACAATTTTGAAACGTTGATAAATTATATCACAGTTTTCTCGTCTTAAATGAAAGCATGAGTCATGAGTTATCCTAGTTTATGATTGCGAAGGCGTTTCTCCGTCAGATTTGTTAGCACATTGTTAGCACAGCGAGGTGTCACGTGACGGCTTGGCGTAAGATTGTACGCCACTTACGCTATTTGGCGTGCCATTTTACCATGCATTTTACACATTACATTTAAGGCTTTTAGCGTCTTACTGTACGCTGTTTGGCCATGGAGAACAACGCATCCCAGCTGCTACACGTTAACAGCCGAATCAAAACGAAAATATCCGAGCAGCTACGGATTGAAACGAAGTCCGAAAAGAAAACGACAGCAAGGTGAGTTGGTTGCATCTTGCATGTGACAGCAGACAAGATTTGCGTGGTAATAATGTGTATGAACATCTCAGCTCTTATATTATATATTGTGACAAGTAGGCTAGTAGGCTACGGCTGCACATCTATGCTTTTCTGTGTGATCTTGTCGATAGCCAGCTAGAATGTTATACCCTAATAATAACAGCTAATGCTAGCTTGCAATAAGAAACATATTGGAAACGTAATTTTCGCATAGGCCTACATCTTGCATTGAATATGGCCATTATGGCCATTTTAATTGCATGTAGTATGTTATTGAGCTATATTGACAAAACAAAATTATATACCACGTCGTTTATTCAATGTTGCCATACATAAAGCGAGTGATAATGATAAAGTTATCAGACAGGCATGTGCAATCGAATCTAAACTGCAGATTAGGCGGCGAACGCTCGGGAAAGGGCGAAGAACATAAGAGGGTGATGGGTTACTGCACTGATCACTTAAAGAACACTTTATGTTTGTATATTCTATAGATCAGTGGGTTGCTGTCATGTGACAGCCACACACAAAAAACGGAAATGCATCATAGAGCGAGAGCAAGCCATGTGGGGTAAACATGTAATAATGTTGTTGTTGTTTTGATTTTGTTTTTAAATAATGTTTTTTTTAAATAGTGCATTTCTTCAGCGTACCAAATAGTACAATGCAGCTTTTAATGTCCAAAGTAGCCTACCGGTACTGTATTATTTTCCTGCATAAGAACTACAATAGGCTACTCCAGTATTTGAATAAATACCCACATCAGTTTTACCCTTGTCTCACCTATACAATGTCTATGAATTGCAGTAGTGATAAAAATGAAAAAGGAAAGGAAGGTGTCCTGATGTGTTGTTTAAGGATTATGGTCCTGCAATGTTTTAGACGAATCTTTATGTCTTTTTTTGTTTTCATTTCATCATGTTTTCACAGATCCTTGCTCCTGATATCCTGATGATACTGTCCTGTATGACTCCAACAGAACACTCACAGAAAGGAGAGCAGTGTGATACTACAAGATAACTAGCAACAAACCCCTTGTTTGTCCTTGTTTGGCTACTCATTTGTCTACTTCCTGAAGAGGAGCATGCTAGCCTCGACACCTCAGTTCTTGCTTCCATTAACAGCTGTGTTATGGAGCGCATCCTCACATCATGGTCTACTGCAGCAGGTGGATACGGAAGACAATTGGTAGGTATTTTGCATCACTTTTACCTAACTTTTACTGTGGTTTGGCTATGGTACATATGGTTGTTGCTACACTAAATATAGGCCCATATTGTAGATTGAGAAACCAACTGTACAGTTGATACATTTTGGCCTATACTATTAAGGGTCAGCTGAATTGACCACCTATACCATATATTTTCTGAAAGCCTATAGCCTCTAGATGTCGGCATCAGGAATAACGGCATGTTCTTCCTGAGCCATACATTTTCTGTGAATTTGCTTTGCCTTTCAGCAAATATACAAAATAGAACCATGTATAGATTTATGTTGTCCAAAGGTTGCAGGAAGGTGGGATATGTTCTAATGTATGTTAAATCACATCTATAACTGACAAGCTTTCAGAAAATATATGGTTTGGGTAGGTGAAATTGCTCTGCCTTTGAGTTGGACCTCAAATCGTATCATATGTGTACCTCGTTCGCCAATATGCAGAATAGAATGATGTATAGATTTATGTTGTCCAAAGGTTGCAGGAAGGTGGGATATGTTCTAATGTATGTTAAATCACATCTATAACTGACAAGCTTTCAGAAAATATATGGTTTGGTTAGGTGAAATGGCTTTGCCTTTGAGTTGGACCTCAAATCGTATCATATGTGTACCTCGTTCGTCACTATGCAGAATAGAGTCATGTATAGATTTATGTTGTGCAAAGGTTGCAGGAAGGTGGGATATGTTCTCATGTATGTTAAATCACATCTATAACTGACAAGCTTTCAGAAAATATATGGTTTGGTTAGGTGAAATGGCTTTGCCTTTGAGTTGGACCTCAAATCGTATCATATGTGTACCTCGTTCATCACTATGCAGAATAGAGTCATGTATAGATTTATGTTGTGCAAAGGTTGCAGGAAGGTGGGATATGTTCTCATGTATGTTAAATCACATCTATAACTGACAAGCTTTCAGAAAATATATGGTTTGGTTAGGTGAAATGGCTTTGCCTTTGAGTTGGACCTCAAATCGTATCATATGTGTACCTCGTTCGTCACTATGCAGAATAGAGTCATGTATAGATTTATGTTGTGCAAAGGTTGCAGGAAGGTGGGATATGTTCTCATGTATGTTAAATCACATCTATAACTGACAAGCTTTCAGAAAATATATGGTTTGGTTAGGTGAAATGGCTTTGCCTTTGAGTTGGACCTCAAATCGTATCATATGTGTACCTCTTTTGTCACTATGCAGAATAGAGTCATGTATAGATTTATGTTGTGCAAAGGTTGCAGGAAGGTGGGATATGTTCTCATGTATGTTAAATCACATCTATAACTGACAAGCTTTCAGAAAATATATGGTTTGGTTAGGTGAAATGGCTTTGCCTTTGAGTTGGACCTCAAATCGTATCATATGTGTACCTCGTTCGTCACTATGCAGAATAGAGTCATGTATAGATTTATGTTGTGCAAAGGTTGCAGGAAGGTGGGATATGTTCTCATGTATGTTAAATCACATCTATAACTGACAAGCTTTCAGAAAATATATGGTTTGGTTAGGTGAAATGGCTTTGCTTTTGAGTTGGACCTCAAATCGTATCATATGTGTACCTCGTTCGTCACTATGCAGAATAGAGTCATGTATAGATTTATGTTGTGCAAAGGTTGCAGGAAGGTGGGATATGTTCTCATGTATGTTAAATCACATCTATAACTGACAAGCTTTCAGAAAATATATGGTTTGGTTAGGTGAAATGGCTTTGCTTTTGAGTTGGACCTCAAATCGTATCATATGTGTACCTCGTTCGTCAGTATGCAGAATAGAGTCATGTATAGATTTATTTTGTCCAAAGGTTGCAGGAAGGTGGGATATGTTGTAATGTATGTTAAATCACATCTATAACTGACAAGCTTTCAGAAAATATATGGTTTGGTTAGGTGAAATGGCTTTGCCTTTGAGGTGGACCTCAAATCGTATCATATGTGTACCTCGTTCGTCAATATGCAGAATAGAGTCATGTATAGATTTATGTTGTGCAAAGGTTGCAGGAAGGTGGGATATGTTATAATGTATGTTAAATCACATCTATAACTGACAAGCTTTCAGAAAATATATGGTTTGGTTAGGTGAAATTGCTCTGCCTTTGAGGTGGACCTCAAATCGTATCATATGTGTACCTCGTTCGCCTGTATGCAGAATAGAATGATGTATAGATTTATGTTGTGCAAAGGTTGCAGGAAGGTGGGATATGTTGTAATGTATGTTAAATCACATCTATAACTGACAAGCCTTCAGAAAATATATGGTTTGGTTAGGTGAAATGGCTTTGCTTTTGAGTTGGACCTCAAATCGTATCATATGTGTACCTCGTTCGTCAGTATCCAGAATAGAGTCATGTATAGATTTATGTTGTGCAATGGTTGCAGGAAGGTGGGATATGTTGTAATGTATGTTAAATCACATCTATAACTGACAAGCTTTCAGAAAATATATGGTTTGGTTAGGTGAAATGGCTTCGCTTTTGAGGTGGACCTCAAATCGTATCATATGTGTACCTCGTTCGTCAGTATGCAGAATAGAGTCATGTATAGATTTATTTTGTCCAAAGGTTGCAGGAAGGTGGGATATGTTGTAATGTATGTTAAATCACATCTATAACTGACAAGCTTTCAGAAAATATATGGTTTGGTTAGGTGAAATGGCTTTGCCTTTGAGGTGGACCTCAAATCGTATCATATGTGTACCTCGTTCGTCAATATGCAGAATAGAGTCATGTATAGATTTATGTTGTGCAAAGGTTGCAGGAAGGTGGGATATGTTATAATGTATGTTAAATCACATCTATAACTGACAAGCTTTCAGAAAATATATGGTTTGGTTAGGTGAAATTGCTCTGCCTTTGAGGTGGACCTCAAATCGTATCATATGTGTACCTCGTTCGCCAGTATGCAGAATAGAATGATGTATAGATTTATGTTGTGCAAAGGTTGCAGGAAGGTGGGATATGTTGTAATGTATGTTAAATCACATCTATAACTGACAAGCCTTCAGAAAATATATGGTTTGGTTAGGTGAAATTGCTCTGCCTTTGAGGTGGACCTCAAATCGTATCATATGTGTACCTCGTTCGCCAGTATGCAGAATAGAATGATGTATAGATTTATGTTGTGCAAAGGTTGCAGGAAGGTGGGATATGTTGTAATGTATGTTAAATCACATCTATAACTGACAAGCCTTCAGAAAATATATGGTTTGGTTAGGTGAAATTGCTCTGCCTTTGAGGTGGACCTCAAATCGTATCATATGTGTACCTTGTACGCCAGTATGCAGAATAGAATGATGTATAGATTTATGTTGTGCAAAGGTTGCAGGAAGGTGGGATATGTTGTAATGTATGTTAAATCACATCTATAACTGACAAGCCTTCAGAAAATATATGGTTTGGTTAGGTGAAATTGCTCTGCCTTTGAGGTGGACCTCAAATCGTATCATATGTGTACCTTGTACGCCAGTATGCAGAATAGAATGATGTATAGATTTATGTTGTCCAAAGGTTGCAGGAAGGTGGGATATGTTCTCATGTATGTTAAATCACATCTATAACTGACAAGCTTTCAGAAAATATATGGTTTGGTTAGGTGAAATTGCTCTGCCTTTGAGTTGGACCTCAAATCGTATCATATGTGTACCTCGTTCGTCAGTATCCAGAATAGAGTCATGTATAGATTTATGTTGTGCAATGGTTGCAGGAAGGTGGGATATGTTCTAATGTATGTTAAATCACATCTATAACTGACAAGCTTTCAGAAAATATATGGTTTGGTTAGGTGAAATGGCTTTGCTTTTGAGTTGGACCTCAAATCGTATCATATGTGTACCTCGTTCGTCAGTATGCAGAATAGAGTCATGTATAGATTTATGTTGTCCAAAGGTAACAGGAAGGTGGGATATGTTGTAATGTATGTTAAATCACATCTATAACTGACAAGCTTTCAGAAAATATATGGTTTGGTTAGGTGAAATTGCTCTGCCTTTGAGGTGGACCTCAAATCGTATCATATGTGTACCTCGTTCGTCAGTATGCAGAATAGAGTCATGTATAGATTTATGTTGTCCAAAGGTAACAGGAAGGTGGGATATGTTGTAATGTATGTTAAATCACATCTATAACTGACATGCTTTCAGAAAACAGTTATTTTACTATGGCCCTGAGTTATGATAGAAATTATATTGACACAAACAGAATGGTAATGGCATTTTTTCTGTTACCGTTTATTTAGGTCCAAACCATCTTGAAGCCTTTTGGACAGAGGAGCGGATGACCGAGCTGGTTAACCTCTACATAAATAGACACATGTCAAGTGGTATGTTTGTCTTTAGATGTAAAGAAATGAAATTTAAAGAAATGATGCAGACTACTTTGTCTGATTACACTTTAACACCTTTCTACCTCAACACTAATTCAGGGTTTATCAAGGCCCAAATATGCTGAGGAATACAGGCTGCCTTGGTGGCCTAAGGAGTCATGTCAATGATCAGCTGTTTGTTGAGGCAGCAGCAGCAGGAGCAGCACCAACAACAGAAGCAGCAGCAGCAGCAGGAGCAGCACCACCAGCACTATAAACGCCATCAGCAGCACCACCAGCACTATAAACGCCATCAGCAGCAGCGGCAGATTATAAAGAAGGATAACAATGAATACATGAAATCAGAGTGGGAAGTTGTGCTTTTATGTTTCATATATACTGTATAAATATATGCACCTTACTTGAGTGTCTCTACAATTTAATTATACTGCAATGCAATTAAAATAAAGGCATTAATTTAATTCATTTGTCATTTCAGTTTTTATTATTACATTCATTTCACCTGGGTGCCAGCCAAACTTAGCCCTTCCCACAACATTTCAGGTCGGGAAGTACGGTCTGGAATTGCGCCGTCAACTATGCTCGATCCAGAGCTGTTCGGACCAATGTGTACATGTTGTAAAAGATACACAAGTTCATCTGAATGCTGTAAGCTATGTCTTAGTAAACATACATGTTCATGATTTGCATAGACAGGCAGGCCTTGATTGCATCTTAGGGTTACACCAGTTATGTTCATATAGACTGCACTCTGGCTATCGTCAGACAGTTTTCCATGCGCACAAGTTGATGAATCGAACCAACCACCTCATAACACCCATTTTGTGCCTGTTTCTTATTTCACATGTTTTGTGATAAATAAACATGATTTGCCGGTCAGTTTTGACCTACGTGACCGCCTTAAAAAGTACCATCTAGACAGCTATTCGGTTGAGTTTTCAGACAGTTTTGCATGCACACAAGTTGATGAACCATCTTCAGAAACTGATGGTTAGAGGGCATATTTTTGACATACGTTGATAAATAAAAGTTTTTAAATCATACTCAAACCATTAAAACATCCATATTTTGACTGTTTATGATACACAGAGGTGTGCTGTACTGAAATACACCCAATTTCACTGATCTTACACACTGTGGGAATTTTTATCCACAACACATCCTCAGAAACTAATGTTTAGAGGGCATTTTTTTGACATACGTTGATAAATAAAAGTTCTTAAATCATACCCAAACCATTAAACCATCCATATTTTGACTGTTTATGATACACAGAGGTATGCTGTACTGAAATAAACCCAATTTCACTGATCTTATGTGCAGTGGGAATTTTGATCCACAAGACATCTTCAGAAACTGATGTTCAGAGAGCTTATTTTTCACATAAGTCGATACACAAAAGTTCTTAAATCATACCCAAACCATTAAAACATCCTTTTTTTATTGATTATGATACACAGAGGTGTGCTGTACTGAAATAAACCCAATTTCACTTATCTTATGTGCAGTGGGAATTTTGATCCAGAAGGCATCTTCAGAAACTGATGTTCAGAGAGCCTATTTTTGACATAAGTCGATACACAAAAGATCTTAAATCATACCCAAACCATTAAAACATCCATATTTTGATTGATTATGATACACAGAGGTGTGCTGTACTGAAATAAACTCAATTTCACTGATCTTATGTGCAGTCGGAATTTTGATCCAGAAGACATCTTCAGAAACTGACGTTCAGAGAGCATATTTTTCACATAAGTCGATACACAAAAGTTCTTAAATCATACCCAAACCATTAAAACATCCATATTTTGATTGATTATGATACACAGAGGTGTGCTGTACTGAAATGAACCCAATTTCACTGATCTTATATGCTGTGGGAATTTTGATCCAGAAGACATCTTCAGAAACTGACGTTCAGAGAGCATATTTTTCACATAAGTCGATACACAAAAGTTCTTAAATCATACCCAAACCATTAAAACATCCATATTTTGATTGATTATGATACACAGAGGTGTGCTGTACTGAAATGAACCCAATTTCACTGATCTTATATGCTGTGGGAATTCTGATCCACAAGACAGCTTTAGAAATTGACGTTAGAGAGCATATTTTTCACATAAGTTGATACACAAAAGTTCTTAAATCATACCCAAACCATTAAAACATCCATATTTTGATTGATTATGATACACAGAGGTATGCTGTGTTGAAATAAACCCAATTTCACTGACCTTACCTGCCTTGGCAAGTTTGATGCTCTGGACATACTCAGAAACTACAATTCAGACACCCATATTGGCCAGATAGGCCTAAGTAAGTGTCACACTCATTGTTTCATGAAATGTTGACATGTGGCACATATTTTGATTCAGGGAGTGATAACAAACTTGTTAGTCAAATTTGAGACCTCCAGCTGCTTGTGTGTTGACAGGAGGCGGAGCCAAAGATTGGAAAATCTAGATTTCTAGGGGGCGCTATAGAGTCTGTGAATATGTGAGGTGTGGTTTTACTTCACTCATATATTTTATGTCATACATAGATGTCACATGCCAAATTTAGTCTGTCTATGAGGTATGTAAGTTAGAAATTCTAACCCTAGGTGTAGATGGTCATAATTTGCATAGGTCAGACAGGCCTTGATAGGATTATACCAGTTAACTCAAGATGGTGCCAGCATGTGGCACATATTTTGGTACAGGGGATGATAACAAACTAGTATGTCAAATTTGAGACAGCTAGTGGCTTGTGTGTTGCCAGGAGGCGGAGCCAAATATAGGAAATATTGGATTTCTAGGGGGCGCTATAGAGTCTGTGAATATGTAATGTGTGATTTTATCACACACTCATATTTAGTGTCATATACAGATGTCACATGCCAAATTTAATCAGTCTAAGGGGTATACAAGTTACAAATACCAACCCTAGGTATAGATGTCCTTGATTTGCATAGTTAGACAGGCCTTGATAAGGTTACACCAGTTATAATCAACTAGAATGGTATCTGAGGGATTGCAAGAGTGGGCTTCATCAGGTGCAGATCACCAAAAGGGTCGCAACAGTACCTTATTTTTGAAAATCAGGCACACAGATCAAAAGTTATCTGCATTAACGCAACATCCAATAGGCCAAAATGCATAAATAAAGTGGTTGCTATGGTGGTTGCTAGGTAATCATGTTGGTTGCTTTAGTGGTTGCTAGGTTGACATTGTAGAGCTGGTTGCTAGGTTGTTGCTAGGGTAGTTAAGATGGTTGCTAGGACGTTGCTAGGGTCATTGAGATGATTGCTAGGGCGTTGCTACGCTACGTATGGTGGTTGCTGTGCAAAATAATACGGTTGCTATGCTGGTTCCTGCTATGGTGGTAATCATGTTGGCTGCTATGCTGGTTGCTACGTTGACGTTGAAAAGGTGGTTGCTAGGGCGTTGCTAGGGTAATAGGGATGGTTGCCAGGGGGCGTCACTATAACACTATGCTTTGCCATGCTGTGGGCTTGCTGGATAAGGGGGTAAAAACAAAATAGTTTGTCACATTTGAGGCTTAGCTGCTTCTGTGTTTCCAGGAGGCGGAGCTAAAGATGGAAAAAAAGGATTTGAAGGGAGTACTATAGTCTGTGAATATGTGAGGGTTGATGATTCCATTCCACACACATATTTTGTTATCCAAGGATGTTACATGCCAAATTGAATCAGTCTACAACACTACAGTATACTTAGAAATGCCAACCCAATGTGTACATGTCCATGAGTTGCAAATGATGCCAAAATGATGTAAAAAACGTAAAAACAACACAAGTCGGTAACAAGTATTTTTATTTCTGTAGACATCACAAAATATCACAATACAAAATTGGATTCAAGGAATTGTCAGATACAGAGATATCATTGTAAAATACATAGAGAACTGGCATTCAGCTTCTCAACTTGCCTGTGCAGAGGTGTACAGGATAAAGAAAGAAGGATTTAGAAATACATGTAATTTAACGATAGGGAAGGGTGGTCATTCTGTTTCAAGTCAGATAAAATCCAGGAAAACAGTTGTTGCACCGTCTCAGATTTTGCTCTTAACTACCTTTAAGTCCCAAAACCAAAACCTGTAAAATATTTTTGCTCAATTTTATAATTCCATACCCCTTTTAACCCTTGATTTTGTATCATTTACACTCTCAGAAATTCCTTATCTTGGAGGCCATCTTTAGGCATTGATATATTTAAAAAATATTGTTCCTAGCTTGTCCAAACTTGGTGGAAGATGAAAGACAGACATGTTCGCAGTATGACTGGACCATTGTTTGTAGTGCATACCCATTCATTTTATATGAGGCCCTAGATAAGGAACAAGGTGCAAAACTGGTGATATTATGGGCCTTGTAAACATATTTTTGTGTCAACATTATATATGGAGAGCTAAAATATTGGCACAACATTAATAACCCATAGTATGTAAATGTGTACAAAAAGAAGTTCATACCCTTAATGTCACTGGTTTTCGCACTTTTCCCCAAATCAAGGGCCTTGCAGAAAATGAGCCTGGCGAACAGGCGTTGGTTTTGGGAACCATCCTTGATATACAGTAGACATGATTTGAACAAAACCTGAGACATTGCAGCAACAATCTTTTCAGGTGGTAAACAGAGCAGTGTGTGTAAGTGCAGTATGGCAAGTCTATATAATGTAGTTTAAAGAGTTATGTGTGATCGGGATGCAGATGGCTTCAGGAAAGAAACTCCTTCTCAGTCTGTTCTAGCCATGTGGGAACAGAGACGTCTGCTTGACCTCAGTGGTTTAAACAGTCCATGGTCAGGGTGTGAAATGTCTTTTGAAATATTTTGGGCCTCTGTACTCTTCTGGTATAGATGTCCTGCAGGGTAGGGAGAGGTGCTCTGATGGTACCTTTTGGCAGTAAATGTCAAGTGTCAAGTGTCTGTAAAAGAGAAAATGCATATATTACAATTGACCCTGTCCATGAATATAATCAATGCAAACTACTCAGTTTTGTGTGACAAATAAAAGCAAACCCACACTAGCAGCCTACAAGTCAGGTGCAATAGTTAAGCAGGGTTTAGACCA
Source organism: Sardina pilchardus (assembly GCF_963854185.1). Lineage (NCBI taxonomy): Eukaryota > Metazoa > Chordata > Actinopteri > Clupeiformes > Clupeidae > Sardina > Sardina pilchardus. Next base: position 27,473,019 of record NC_085009.1, read on the forward strand.
AAGATTCGCGACGAGCCAAGCTGAGCCGAGCGGTGAAGTTCTAAAACCTTGCAACTGCAACTAAACATGTTGAATGCTTTGAGACGGCTTGCAACAGCTTGCAACTCCATGCAACCTCTAATTCACACCGCTGCAACTCTTCTTTGGTGTGAATTGGGCTTTAGAAGTAATGCAGATGTGTACTTTGTTCTGTTTTCAAAGAAACTTGCTTTTAAAATATTCTAATAAAGAGGACTATTTTAAGTAACTGTAATAATCATGATTACTTTCTGGAGTAATGCATTAAATAGCACATATGACAAACAAATTAGAGCATGCTCAATAACATACCCTACAGCCCTCACTATGGAACAAAAAAATTACATTCAAAACACACAAACACTTACACCAGGTTGAGGGCAGTAGCCACGGCTACCAGACATCATCAAGTAGAAGGTAGTGCAATCAGTACAGACCGACTTCACCCTGGACAGTTGATGGAGCCCACTACATAAACACATGAAAGCAGGGGATAAACTAAACAGCTACAGACACAAATACATGCACGCATAATATAATGCTATATGCGATTCTACGTGTATGAGTGTATGTATGTGTGTCTCTACCAGTGGGGTATACTACGAATCTCGCTGAACATAACCTGGATCGACAAATACAAAAGTCGCAATCAGAGATGAGTGGTATCACAAAGCTCACTGATGGGTTGAATTTATCAAACCTGTGGGGTGTCCTACGAAGCTCGATTAGTGGCTTAGCGAGGTATGTTGCGCTCAAAGCCAGGGTATGCTGTCATACGAAAGTGGATTTGTTTTAGTGTCGCTGTATCAACATGGTATCTTATGCTCGCAACCAAACCTGGTCGGGAGCAGGTTATGTGCTAACTTATAACTCAAATCGTGAAAAATCACCGCTCTCTGACTAATCCTACTGACTACTGACCAATCAATTATCTTGAAAAACGAAGTCATCTCACTGGATCTACTGGAGCAGCTCCGCCTCTTCAAACATTTTGAAACTCGAAACCGCTTTTAACTATGTTGCGCATGCAGATATATCACTACCATGGACATGCATACCATACAATATCTGATGACCATCGATTTTTTGATGTTATAGGTTAGACACTAAAAAAGACCACCCTAGATTTCGCTACCGCTCATAAATGCGGAAGTAATCGTTTTTAAACCTAGGCTGTCTTGTGCGTCTCCACGTTTCCCGATTGGTCAAAATCACCCCAACCACGAGAACGCGCACAGATCTGAGCTGAAAGCCTAGTTTGACAAATTTATCACATACCCGCTGTCGTAGGATCACTTAACTTAATTCCCGAGTTAAGGCTTTGTGCAGCCTCGATATGTCTAGATAACCTAGATTTGTCTAACTTGCTTCGTAGGATACCCCACAGGTTGTCCGCACCAGTTGTCCGTTGTCCGGGGCATTTAGCGACAGTTCAATCACCTTTACAACATGGAGAATCCACGAGCGAGAGCTGTATATTTTGCCCATTTCGAACAAGTCATGATAATGAACTCCTATGAGGAGTAAAACAGTCAGATCACAGTGCGGGGAAATACCACTGTGATAAATAAGAATGGGGAACAGTGCTGTCAAAAAATAGCCCATGCGGTGAATGCGTGCTAAGTGTAAATATTTTGCAGAATTGTATATAAACTATGACCAGGTTTAGTTGTGAGCATAAGATACCATGGTGATATCGCGATGCTAAAACAGAGCCACTTTCGTGTCACAGCATATCCTGGCTTTGAGCGCAACATAACTTGTTAACCTCGCTAATAAGTGAGTGAACTTACTTGCGGGCTTGGAACTTCTTCCGTATGAATCAGGGCAGCAGTCCTCACAGCACACTGCCTGCAAACAGAGGGAAACAAAACACACAGAACATGAAAAGACCGTCACTGAAGCACTACTACAGCAACGATCACACAACAACAACAACGATCACACAACAACAATCACACAACAACAACGATCACACAACAACAACAATCACACAACAACAACAACAACAACAATCACACAACAACAACAACAACAACAACAATCACAAAACAACAACAACGATCACACAACAACAATGATGACAAACAACTATCACACAACCAAACTATCACACAACAACGATCACACAACAACAATGATGACAAACAACTATCACACAACCAAACAACTATCACACAACAACAACAACAACAATGATCACACGATCACACAACAACAACAACAACAATCACACAACAACAACAATCACACAACAACAATCACACAACAACAACAACAACAACAACGATCACACAACAATCGCACAACAACAACAACAACAATAATCACACAACAACAACAATCACAAAAAACAACAACAACAACAATCACACAACAACAAGGATCACACAACAACAATCACACAACCAAACAACTATCACACAACAACAACAACAACAACAACAATCACACATCACTCAACAACAACAATCACACAATCACAATCACACAACAACAACAAACGATCACACATCAACAACAATCACACAACGATCACACAACAACAACAATCACACTGATCACACAACAACAATAATCACACAACAACAACAATCAAACAACTATCACACAACCAAACAACTATCACACAACAACAACAACAACAACAACAACAATCACACAATCACACAACAACAACACGATCACACAACAACAGTGATCACACAACAACAACAATCACACAACAATCACACAATCAACAACAACAATCACACAACAACAAGGATCACACAACAACAACAACAACGATCACATAACAGCAACAATGATGACACAACAACGATCACACAACAACAACAACGATCACAGAACAACAACAATCACACAACAACAACAACAACGATCACACAACAACAACAACAATGATCACACAAAAACAACGATCACACAACAACAACAAATATCCCCATCCAAGAGCATTTATATGCCTACAGTTAGTGTTCTTTTTCAAAAACAGTCTACAACAACCATCAGCCCACCAAAACAACACACAACAACGTTACTACCAGCGCACACAACAACAACACATACACCACAGAACAACAACAACAACAACAGACAACAACAGCAGAGGGGTTTCACAAAAGCAGAATTAAGACATCCAAGATAAGTGATAAAGCGAATAGCGTTGTCTGGTCATCCTTGCGCAACTCGTTTCACTAACGCCAATCCAACTATGTCAAGCCAGGGGCCCGTTGCACAAAAGCAGAATTAAGATATCCGGGATAAGTTACTGAGCTGCGATCACTGAATCCAAAACAAGAGCATACCGGCTTAATTGGTTGCACAAAGACCAATCCAGGATAAGCAGACACGGATTCATCAAGCCAGGTGTAAGTTATCCGGTATGTGTGCGCGTTCTCGTTTCTCCCCCAAATAACTCACGGTTGGAATAAAAAAGACGCGAAAAATAGCGTCTTGCACACAAAGTGAATAACCGCTTTTGATATAGACTAACAACGAGGTAAAGTTTTACTTTTTTGGATGGGGGATCATGATTATTTCTGTTACTTAGCGGGAGTAGGTGTGGCAGATCAACTGAATGTAAATTTACGTATGCACCCACGTGTGTGAGAGCTTCCTTGTCTCGGCACGCAACGTCATTAGGAAGTGCTTTGCCACCGCAAAGATGCACAAAGTATCTTAATTTGTCTTAAAAGCCGAATTAGTTCAAAACACCTTCGAAAAATGTCCCCTCCACTTCCAATCAACTACTACAGCAGCCTATTCATCAAACATCTGTCAAAAAAGAAGCAAACACTGAGTAGGCTATGTTATTAATTATAAGGCCACCATAATTTAAATGACATCCATATGGTATTAGGCAGACATTCTGCTGTGTTTTGCGAGTAAATGCATGTTGCAAATAATATATAAATGGAATCTACAGCTCTTTAAAAAAAATCACGTGGAGGTCTCATTTGAATGACAGCTAGCTGAACCAATCAGATTATGTAATTACCATTAGAATCAACTTATCTTGGCTGTGAGCCTGGACAGGAGCAGGCTAGCTCCACAGAATAAATCGCCATGGTAACTTATACCATAACATATCCTGCTGCCCCCTATCCCACTTTTGTGCAACTGGATCACGGATAAATTGAGCCAGGATAACCAAGATATCCCAGGTTAATCCCTTATCCTAGTTTTGTGCAATAGGCCCCTGGGGCCTATTTCACAAAACCAGAGTAAGTAGATCCAAGATAAGTGACGACACACGCGGTTGACCAAGCCTGGTCAAAGTAAACATGCTAAATACGTTTCACTAATGCTGAGCGCAGATGAGTTGAGGCGGCTAGGTCAAGACAGGTCTAAGTTATTCGGTATGTGTGCGCGTTCTCGTTTCTCCCCCAAATAACTCACGGTGGGAATAAAAAAGACGCGAAAAATAGCGTCTTGCACACAAAGTGAACAACCGCTTTTGATATAGACTAACAACGAGGTAAAGTTGTACTTTTTTGGATGGGAATCATGAGTATTTCTGTTACATAGCGGGAGTAGGTGTGGCAGATCAACTGAATGCAAATTTACGTATGCACCCACGTGTGAGAGCTTCCTTGTCTCAGCACGCAACGTCATTAAGAAAGCTCTTTGCCACCGCAAAGATGCACAAAGTATGTCCTATATTATCTTAATTTGTCTTAAAGGCCGAATTAGTTGAAAACACCTTCGAAAAATGTCCCCTCCACTTCCAACCAACTAGGCTACTACAGTAGGCTATTCATCAAACGTCCGTCAAAAAAGAAGCAAACAACGAGTATTATAAGGCCACCATAATTTAAATGACACCCATATGGTATAGGCAGCCATTCTGCTGTGTTTTGCGAGTAAATACAAGTAGCAAATAATATATAAATGGAATACAGCTCTTTGAAAAAATCGCATGGAGGTCTGATTTGACTGACAGCTAGCAGAACCAATCAGATAATGTAATTACCATTAGAATTAACTTAGCTTGGCTGTTAGCCTGGTCGGGAGCAGGCTAGCTTCCAAGTATAAATTCCCATGGTAACTTATATGTGATCTCTTCTGTGAAACCAAGTCAAGGCTATGTTCATCCAGGATAACCCAGTAAGCCTGTCTAAATCCCCTATCTTGGTTTTGTGAAATACCCCCCTGGTGTAAGTTTTGATATCAACAAAGTAAAGTTTTTCTTTTTTGAATGGGGGATCATGACTATTTTCTAAATACGGTATGACAGTAAAAGTAATGTAAAAGTGATGTAAAATACCTGCCAATTGCCGTTGCAGTAGACCATGATATGACGATATGCTCCATAACACAACTGTTAATGGAAGCAAGGACTGAGGTGTCAACGCCAGCATGCTTCAGCCTCTTCAGGAAGTAGACAAATGAGTAGCCAAACAAGGACAAACAAAGGCCTTGTTTACATGCTGGCGGTCTTGTAGTTTTACACCACTCTCCTTTCTGTGAGTGTACTGTTGGAGTCATATAATGAAATGCAAGCCATACTTCAGGATATCAGGAGCAAGGATCTGTGAAAACATGATGAAATTAAAACAAAAAAAGACAAAGATATGTCTAGAAAACATTGCACCTGTCAATTTTATCAATGCAATTCATAGACATTTAGTATAGGTGAGAAAAGAGTAAAACTGTCATTCAAATACTAGAATAGGCTTCTCAACTCCACAACTTCCAGTGTAAACACTGTTTTGGAGGAGTAGCTCTTATGCAGGAAAATACATAGCACATTGGACACTAAAAACTGCATTGTAGCCTATACTGCAAAAATGCTATATTTTGGAGATGGGAATGATGTTGTCCTGCTTTTTTTCCAGAAAAACGTTAGCCTATAACAACATTTTTGGTCACATAAATTACCCAGACTAGATCACAATACAGCTTATTACATGAAACTGACCAGCTTAATTTAATGTCAAAGACCATGTCAACTAATGGAAAAGTAGGATTATATCGCCATCGCACTCATTTCGATCATTTAACCATAAAGTGTCGTGAACAATGATTTATTTGGCTAATTATCATGTATGCCCACGCCTTTTACACTCAAGACATTGTTGTAATAAGAAATTGCACTAAATTCGCGTGATTCTAGTCGTTTTACAGCATGAACAAGGAGCTTTGGTCGGTCAGGAGACAAGTATGCCTTTATTTCTTCGAAACAACAACAATATCATTATTATTTACTACATTTACATCGTTTAACAACTTACCCCACATGGCTCGTTCTCGCTTCCGTTTTCTTGTGGTTGCGTGTGTCACATGACAGCAATCAGCTGGAGCGAATGAATGACGAATTTTGCCACTAGACATGTGCAATCGATCAAAATGTCATTGTTGGCACATCAAGATTGACAGGTGTACAGGAATTACATAAATAAAGGTTTATTATTGATTAAATGAAACATGCAAATAAATGTCGGATGGGCTTACCCCACCCTGGCATTCAACCGTTCACTAACATTAAAAGGTTTCGAGAGAAAGCTTTGTTGGACACATGAAAATCCCTAAAACGTTCTAGCATTTTGCCTGGCGTAAATGGACACGCTGTTTCCCTATACATTGGAAGTAAATGGGCGCTTAAGAGCGTGACATTGTACGCCAAAAGCATGAAATGCGTCAAATAACACGCCAATTTAAGAAACCGGCGTGTCATTTTACTCCTTTTGTGGTGAGATCAGGCTGCTCAACTAAATTGTGTTCCGTTCTGATGGTTAGTAGCCTAAATGTTGTTTGAAAATAGCCTTTGAATCATTTAAATGCCTCACTGAAATTACCAAGTTAAGATAACATCACCCGTCACTGGACTGGGAAATAATAAAAACCGATCCCCCTCAAAACCGACCGCTCGGCTACTTTAGTAAACGGCTTTACGAATTAACGTGTACTGTGTTTTCGTACACATATGTACTACATACGTTTTGAGATCAGGCTGCAACAAAACACACCGTTTCATTCACGACATCATACTAAAAAGTCATTCTGAATATACAAATGTTCAAGTGTAATGAATTGCTCATTATCCTTTTTGTCTTGCAGTTACTTAGGTCCACCACAAGATGGTAATGTTGCCACTTCCATAGGATCAAACTCCCCTTCATGCAGAGCAGAGCAAACCCCTGTGTTCTCCAGATAACCAGAAGTGGCCTCTGATGGAGCATCTTGCTCCCCCTTAAAGGCAAACTACGCAACGTTTTTCAGTTAATCAATTGTTCCATACCCTTATATATGATTAAATGAGTCATTACCGGTCGAACAATGTTTTTTACGGCCGCCCTAGTGGTCTGTAGCGGTAGAACCACGCTTGCAATTTCAGGAGCCCTCGGGCACGCACCCATGGTCCACTCCAGGAAGTGTCATGTAAAGTCTCATGAAAAGGCACGGCAGACTGACTGATAGAGGAGTTTTGTAAAATATACACGCTAAAGCTGTAAGGAAAGCTCTGCAGAGATGAAATCGCCAATCCTGTGCTGTATGTTCACTAATTCGGTTAAATTGGGTTAAATGCAGAGAACTGAATTTCCCTCACAGGATCAAAAAAGGATATATTCTATTATATTATTTATTCTATTATATGCAGCGGGACTCTTGTCTCTTAGCGTAACTCCCACCGTCACTCTGTAGACTAGCAGGACTCTTGTCTTTTAGCGTAACTCCCACCGTCACTCTGTAGACTAGCGGGACTCTTGTCTCTTAGCGTAACTCCCACCGTCACTCTGTATATTATGCAGCGGGATTCTTGTCTCTTAGCGTAACTCGCACTCTCACTCTGTAGACTATGCAGCGGGACTCTTGTCTCTTAGCGTAACTCTCACTCTCACTCTGTAGACTATGCAGCGGGACTCTTGTCTCTTAGCGTAGCTCTCACTCTCACTCTGTAGACTATGCAGCGGGACTCTTGTCTCTTAGCGTACCTCTCACTCTGTATATTATGCAGCGGGACTCTTGTCTCTTAGCGTAACTCGCACTCTCACTCTGTAGACTATGCAGCGGGACTCTTGTCTCTTAGCGTAACTCTCACTCTCACTCTGTAGACTATGCAGCGGGACTCTTGTCTCTTAGCGTAGCTCTCACTCTCACTCTGTAGACTATGCAGCGGGACTCTTGTCTCTTAGCGTACCTCTCACTCTGTATATTATGCAGCGGGACTCTTGTCTCTTAGCGTAACTCGCACTCTCACTCTGTAGACTATGCAGCGGGACTCTTGTCTCTTAGCGTAACTCCCACCGTCACTCTGTAGACTAGCGGGACTCTTGTCTTTTAGCGTAACTCCCACCGTCACTCTGTAGACTAGCGGGACTCTTGTCTCTTAGCGTAACTCCCACCGTCACTCTGTAGACTATGCAGCGGGACTCTTGTCTCTTAGCGTAACTCGCACTCTCACTCTGTAGACTATGCAGCGGGACTCTTGTCTCTTAGCGTAACTCTCACTCTCACTCTGTAGACTATGCAGCGGGACTCTTGTCTCTTAGCGTAGCTCTCACTCTCACTCTGTAGACTATGCAGCGGGACTCTTGTCTCTTAGCGTACCTCTCACTCTGTATATTATGCAGCGGGACTCTTGTCTCTTAGCGTAACTCGCACTCTCACTCTGTAGACTATGCAGCGGGACTCTTGTCTCTTAGCGTAACTCGCACTCTCACTCTGTAGACTATGCAGCGGGACTCTTGTCTCTTAGCGTAACTCTCACTCTCACTCTGTAGACTATGCAGCGGGACTCTTGTCTCTTAGCGTAACTCTCACTCTCACTCTGTAGACTATGCAGCGGGACTCTTGTCTCTTAGCGTACCTCTCACTCTGTAGACTATGCAGCGGGACTCTTGTCTCTTAGCGTAACTCTCACTCTCACTCTGTAGACTATGCAGCGGGACTCTTGTCTCTTAGCGTACCTCTCACTCTGTAGACTATGCAGCGGGACTCTTGTCTCTCAGTTAGACACAATCCAGCTCCTGCAGCCACAGCACCCGACAGCTGACCATGTGTGAGCGTTTAGTTTGTGACAGAACCAAATACACGCTGTTTAGATTGTAGTTTAAACAATTCTATTGTATTTACAGAGAGAGGAACCTATGGATGAGCCAGATGAAGACCCTGATGAAGACAGCCTGTCTGCTGTCACAGATGTGCCAGAGGTGAATGTAAATAAATCATGCATCCTTCCACAGATGTGCCAGAGGTGAATGTAAATAAATCATGCATCCTTCCACAGATGTGCCAGAGGTGAATGTAAATAAATCATGCATCCTTCCACAGATGTGCCAGAGGTGAATGTAAATAAATCATGCATCCTTCCACAGGCACTTCCTGGGATGAGCACATGGGGCAGATCGTGCACACAGTATTATCCAATCAGAGAGGCGCAAACGAGGCTGGAGTCAGTGGATTAATCAAAAGTGAGCCGTAAGGGCAGGCAAAATGGGAATGATGATGAGAACCGTTTAGACTCTAAGCCCTGAATGTTTTTAAGAGTCATTGCACGAGAAAACCAGGCAAAACCAGCAGGAGGTAGGAAGATGGGGGTAGGCCAAATCGGCTCATACTTTGTATATGTGATAAGTATGTGGAACTATGAATAGCCATATACTTAAAACCCTCAAACTCTTTTTTGTTGTGGAGTTCTGGGGCCCCCTCTCAGAGAACCTCAAAAATCCAACAATTCATGGCTGAAAATGACTGAAATTGCCATTTCTACCCTGATTATCCTGATAAAGATATGAACATGAGCTTTATGTTTCCATAGAGCTTAGGTAGAATAGTTTTAAAGACCAAAAGGTGCACTAGGGGGTTATCTGCACCACTGAAAGCAGAATTTTCATCCCTCTAAAATTGGTCATTTTTAGGAGGCATTATCTCACATTCGCAGTGGCTTTGGTGGATGGTTTTACTGTTGCTGGACAGAGGAACATCTTCTGATTCAAAAACAATTGTCGTCTAATTGGGCCACACATAATGTGCGCCGTGCCAGGAGGGTCTTTACGGGGGTTTTTCGGGTTTTGGAGTATAATAAACCAGGTAATAATATCTCACTATAGGGTAATTTATGGTACATTTTTGTGTCACTGTATGACAAATTGTTAAAGAAAGCTTTAATTAACTAGAAAAGCACTCAAAGAGTGCAGACCTCTGCATGCATTGTTGTTCTTGGTTGTCATACATTTGAAACTAGACTATTCAGATCGCCACCGAGTGGCCATACCATGCCATTACATCGCAAACATCTGGCATTACATCTGTTTGTGATGTAATGCCATGCACTACCAGCACAAAACCCCTGAATTTCGGCACTTAAAATCCCCTGAATTTGGTACTGAAAATTTTCAGTAGGACATTGCCCATTTTCAGTGGAAAAGTGCACAGTTTGAGCATTTTTCAGTAGAAATTCAGTAGAATTTTCCCCTTAATTTGGCGGTTTTACCCATGAATTTAATTAAGGGGTAATTTAAGAATCTAAAACCCCTGAAAACACACCTTCATTTAATGAATTAAGGGGTGATTTAAGGGCCCTGAACTTAATTAAGGGGTGTTTTAATACTTTTCTAAGGACTTCATACCCCTTAAAAACTTCTTATGTCAGACCTTAATTGGAGGAATTCAGGGGTAATTTAAGACCCCTGAACGTAATTAAGGGACATTTTAAGAATGTTTTAAGGTCCTTATATCCCTTAACCCCCCCTTATATTGGACCTTAAAATGGACTAATTCAGGGGGTATTTAATGTCCCTGAATTCATTAAGGGGTGGATTAAGGAGTTTTTAAGGCCCCTACACCCTTTAAAAACCACTTATGTCAGACCTGAATTTTGATCAATTAAGGGGTGATTTAAGACCTCTGAACCTGATTAAGGGGTGGTTTAAGACTCTTTTCAGGCATTTATACCCCTTAAAACCTCCTGATATCAACCTTACCTTTGATGAATTAAGAGGCTATTTAAGGCCCCTGAACTTAATTAAGGGGTGGTTTAAGGAGTTTTTAAGGCCCCTACACCCTTTAAAAACCACTTATGTCAGACCTGAATTTAGATCAATTAAGGGGTGATTTAAGACCTCTGAACCTGATTAAGGGGTGGTTTAAGACTCTTTTCAGGCATTTATACCCCTTAAAACCTCCTGATATCAACCTTACCTTTGATGAATTAAGAGGCTATTTAAGGCCCCTGAACTTAATTAAGGGGTGGTTTAAGGAGTTTTTAAGGCCCCTACACCCTTTAAAAACCACTTATGTCAGACCTGAATTTAGATAAATTAAGGGGTGATTTAAGACCCCTGAACCTGATTAAGGGGTGGTTTAAGACTCTTTCAGGCATATATACCCCTTAAAACCTCCTGATATCAACCTTACCTTCGATGAATTAAGAGGCTTTTTAAGGCCCCTGAACTTAATTAAGGGGAGGTTTAAGGAGATTTTAAGGCCCCTACACCCTTTAAAAACCACTTACGTCAGACCTGAATTTAGATAAATTAAGGGGTGATTTCAGACCCTTGAATCTGATTAAGGGGTGGTTTAAGACTCTTTTGAGGCATTTATACCCCTTAAAACCTCCTGACATCAACCTTAACTTTGATGAATTAAGAGGTTTTTAAGGCCCCTGAACCTAATTAAGGGGTGGTTTAAGACTTTGTTAAGGCCTTTATTCCCCTTAAAAACACTTAAGTCAGACCTGAACTTAAACACATTTCACTTTTTTTTGTTGAGCAGTTCCAACCTGACAGTGGAGAACTCAAATATTCAAGTTCAACTAAATCAAAAACAAAAGAATCAACAAATGCTTCCACCTTGAAATATCTGTTAACACCAAATAATTTAAGTATTGTAAGCAAGGATGGCTTTACTCAAAATTAATCTAACATATGTTTTATTATGTTTCAAACAGATACTACTCCTTTCAGTGCTCCTTTAAGGTCAATACAAGTCAAATTAATATTATCAAGTCAAATTAAAAAAACATTCCAAAAGTCTGTGCAAGACCTAAATCTTCCTGTGTGTGTGTGTGTGGGGGGGTGTTGGCAGGGACTTCACAGCAGCAACGCTGTCCTGTATGACTGCAAGGATTAATCTTCTTCCACATCTGTGTGAAACCAAAGGAAACATCAATGAATTTGAGAGAAATATATTTAAGCACACTTCCCCTACTGTGGTTACACATCATATCAATCTGCTAATCATCTTGATGCATTGTAGAAAGACACAAATATTACACAACACAACATGCACAACATTTTACCTAACAGTATGTAGGGATGTAATGATTACCAGTGTAAAGCATGATAATGATTACCACGGTAAAGCATGATAAAAAAAAATGTTGATAACAATTACCGTTTTCATTTCTAATATCATTCCCAGCTTCACCCGAGGCTGTTCCTGACAGGCCTGGTAGGCCACAATGAAACAAAACTGGTAGTCTACTGATTCTGTTGTCCAATTGATGAATTTAACCACGATTTCGATACACCTGCTTTTAAAAGACATAACATCTTTACCGAAAATGTGCGCTGTATCATGTAGCCACTCTGCGTCTTTTTATGTGCACATTTAAAACCAACAAAACCATTCAAAATGTTATCAGGAAAATATTGTTAAGTTTTATTTTGAGCACTTACTGGGTCTTGCTCATTGGATCCAAATAATAGCAAACTCCAAGTCATGGTAGGTAAGTTAAGCTATAAGCACATAGCCAAACATGACCAAGGAAAAAGTGAACGAGACAACACACAATGGCCCAATCCCAATGTGAGCCCTGAGGACTAATGACTAAAGACTCACAGACTTAACTGATCTCGGGTGCTAAGTGAGTGAGTGTGTGAGGCCACATGGGCTCAGATAGGTTTTTGGGAAATGGAAATGAACATTGTTATTCTTGAACGTTTATGTTATCTAATGACAGAAAACATAATGAAAACATCCTTGGACTACGCATGACTGTTTTGCTCATAGCCTAAAACCGTGAGAATGAAAGCTAATTACTTTCATTCACGCTGCTAAAGGCTGGCTTGCATTTTACGATTTTGGTCTGTTTTAACAGTTGGCGACTTAATTTCCAAAATCGGGCGGAAATCGTGGGAGCGCGCTCCCGTCAACTAAATAGTTCAGTGGAAGGTGCCAATCTTAGCATGCAAACGAGTGTTTGACACCTGAATCTCGACGATTGATCCTGTTTCTGTAATTTGGCTGCATTAGAACGTTCTCTGTATGGCTTTAACATTGCTCGCTACGGGCATGGTCTATTCTGTCCTTAAAACACCTCTAAACGTTAGTTTTTTAAAAATGTGCAACTCGCAGAGTGGTTACTGGTCTTCAACGATCTTCTATAAGATAAGCAAGTTTAGCAGTGAGTTTTAAGGACAGAATAGACCATGCCCGTAGCGAGCAATGTTAAAGCCATATTACAGAGAACATTCTAACGCAGCCAAATTGCAGAAACAGGATCAATCGACAAGATTTAGGTGTCAAACACTTCTTTGCATGGTAGGCAATACAGAAAACGGGCTTAAAGTGTAAAATACTACACTATTCATTTAAACAAACCAAAGCTTGTATTTCGGTTAAAGAACCGAACCAGATTTTCATCAAATCTACATACTCATCACAACTAAAAAATGGAAGGTTAATTTATCAAATGTTATTTTGAAGTATTAAATCGCTCTACATATGTCATTTGGTATAGGCTAATTGATACGACTGGCTAGCCTATGAGCTATGCACAGACACATTTTATAGACATCGGTCGCGCCCAATAAACTGGTCTGAGCATTGGTAAACCATACCTTAAATACGTTTGGTTCTCTGACCAAGCTAGCCAAGCTAGTTAAGAGTTAAGAGATTTGTGTTCAATATGTCAAGAAAGCACTGATAGGCAAAAAAATATAGGCAAAACCTTATTGCTTTAAGCGGGATACATATTCACAGCAGTGGCAGTCTCTGCTCAACCCAATGGCTTGTAATGTTTCTATTTCATATTTTGAATTAATAAACTTTATATATTTTGTTAACAATTTATTGTATGTTAGGATCTGCATAATTACGTATAGCTAAAAATATTCAGTAATTTGAATACTTCATCTTGATTACACTTGTCTTTAATGATATTACAGGGGTGGTGTGTAGGTCGAATTGAATGCCTGTCACTTTAAGAATTACATGAACGTAATTAGGTTTAATTTGGTTTTAGGAAAATAGTCATGCATAGTTCAAGGATATATGCTTTCATTAAATAAAAGGAATGTTCAAAAAACTAACAAGGTAAAGAAAATATTTCTGGTGTCATAGAAAATATGAGTGTCTTGCAATGTTAACTTCTATGATTTAGTTAGGTTACCGTGGCATGGCATTGTGTGTTGTCCAGTTCACTTTTTCCTTGGTCATGTTTAATTGGCTGCTATAGCTTAACTTACTCTACCATGACTTGGAGTTTGGTATATCTGTTATTTGTGTCCAATGAGTGACAGCCAGTGTTCAAAATAAAACGTTATGATATTCTCCTGATAACATTAGTGGAATGGATTTAATGTGAATGTACATAAAAAGATACAGAGTGGCTATATGATACAGCGCACGTTTGCAGTGAAAATGTTCCACCTTTTAAAAGCAGGTGTAGCCTAATCTGAATCGTGGTTAAATCCATAAATTAGAAAACAGAATCAGTAGGGTACCAGTTTGGTTTAGTAGCCTACCAGGCCTATGTCAAAAGCAGGCTCGGATGAAGCTGGGAGGAATCACACACGGTTTCCACATTTGAAATGAACACGGTAATATTTATCGTCAACATTTTTATCATGGTTTACCGTTACACCGGTAATCGTTACATCTCTAAGGGGAAGGCTGTAGAGGAGAGGGGGAAGAAAGGACATGAGGAGAGAAGCATGAAGTAGAAAAGAGAACTACAGGAACAGGATTGGAGAAACAGAAACTAGAGCACACAAATAACAGTGGCAAAGAATCTACAGAGAATGGCATTAATGACAATTACCAGGCATTTCCTGAAAGGACATGTAGACTCTTCCCTGAAGAAAAGCGGCAGTCCTTCCAAGGCTATTCCTCTCCTATGTGCTATGATATCTGCCACCTGTACATACATGGAGATACAGAAAGAATGACAATATTTGACACAATTTCCAATTGTTTTGTAATTTAGTTATAGATTGTACAGGTTACAGGAAATGTCCCATGGGATGGTCACTATGCTATCAGCAGGAAAAAGAAAAGAACATTACAACATAGACTAAATAGCAGACCAACTTACTGCTAACGCATCACAAAGCCATTTTTACTCTTAACTTTACACATGATGCAGTTTACAGTGTACATGCTTCATGAGACACAAAACAGTACACAGTTCTGGGTTCTGTTCTATTGGTGCCGATGAAACGGCAGTATGTCTAGAGGAGAAAAATGAGGCATACATTGACAAGTGCAACCTGACTTGAGATGCATGATGATGACTCGATGATGCATTAGGGCTGCTTTGCGTCCTCTGGAAAACGTGCAGCTTGTGTAGGGGAAGAGGGATCATTAACATACTGGAGGCCATTGCCCATTAGGAATGGGCAAATTTACATTTGCAACAGGCTAAAACATAAATGTGCTCTTCCAAATATAAAAGACACAAGGTGTTGAATACGTTTGAGACTGCATTGTCCTTAAAAGTGTAATTTTGGTGTCAACTTGTGTTGAATTGGGAGAAAACACTTGTTGAGTTGTTAAATTATGCTGGTTTGATTTGCTTACTGAAAACACTGAAAGTATATGAATTTTGTAAAGATGTGCAGATAAACTGTTCAAATGTCCCTGTTCTACTGCCAGTGCACTTTACCATGACCAGATATTTCCTTTAAGCTTATAAAAAATGTACAGAAAATACATAGATAGACAAATATCAACAAATTGATATACAGACACGCAGAGAAATAGATGAGAGATACTTGCCTCATTGAGAAACAGAGCAGGCCATCTTTGTCCAATTTCTCTGATAAGGGGCTCAACCTCCACAACCTCTTGATGGAAGAGAGAAAAGGTGGACTGCATCAATTGTTGAATGATGGTGGTATCACTTTTTTTCTGGATTCCTTAATCACCTGCAATATTTAATCAAGTATTACAATCTGAGTTTCAACTTGTTGAACCTAGGACTGAGACAAGAGGACAACTTTTATTTCTGAAATCAAGTAAAATGATGTAACACTTAAAATATCATTGTTGCATTCGGGTATTGTCACAAATATAGCCCATCAACTGTTGTTCCTCTGTTCAAATAGCAAGTTCAACTGCAGAGCTGAACACTGTCCCAGAAGGAAGTATTCCAAATGCTTCAGTAGTAATCAACAAGTTGTTCCTCAAGCATCATGTAACCTGCGTCAATTGGCGCGGTGCAGGGGCACTACACAGGCTTGATGCCGTCAACACGCAACACCACAGAGTGGCAGTTGTCACTGACTAGCATGACCATATATGGCTCTATAGACGTCTAATAACGTTCAACACAACACAACGCGACGCTAGCATACAAAGCTACAGAAACTCTTTCGTTGCATGAGTAAAAGTTTTAAGAACATGCATGTTTTTCAGCATTGGGGAAACAGTCAATGACAAAATATTATATCTTACCACAACATATCAAGCTAGTATTGCCATTAGTTGAGTTTTAACGAGCGCTAGTTATATAGCTAAGTGTGGCTAGTTGTTAACGGAATCTGGCTAGTCAACTGATTAGTTCTTAATCACAATTCATCAACACGACACGAAATTTCCAAGACTAACATTTAAAACAATGAAAAGACTGACTAGTTTGCTTAAATGTTTTACTTACGTGTAAGTATGCAGTCGTTCGTTTTCGAGAGAGAGAGGTAGTTTCAAATGTTCATAATTTCCATGAAGTCTGCCGACGAATCGAGTGGTGGTGCACGCACGTGAAATCCGGAATCCCGTAGATAAATAAACTGCGCATGCGCCAACTTGATGTGTCTTCCAATGAACTTCAGGATTTTTGTACTGATAAAGTTAATTAAATATCTAAGTAGAGTCAATAGAAATGTACAAGTTTGCATCATGAAATTACAAAAAAGTTACTGACAAGCCAGAACACTTCCAATATAATTTTGGAATAATTGTTGTGGACAAATAATGGCTATGATATTTGGTCACATCAAGAGAACTTTGCATGACAGAAATACTCAGCATTTCAAGAGAAGAATTTGCTGCCTATGTAACTCCTGCTAGGGAGTTGCGTGGTCATCGCAGGTCCTGTGCACAGTTGCAAAGACTCCACCCTGTATCAGAAAGTTTGTGAGAACAATGTTGAAGGATCATTAAGGGAAGTCATGATGGAGTTGTTTGCTCCAGCAGGACATGGTCCATAGCACTGCTCATAATCTGCAAAGGAATTCATGCAGAGACACAATTGCAGTGCTCTAATGGCCATTATCAGATCATTGAACATTTTTGGAATGATTCGAGGTGGACTGGTGATGCTCAGCAGCCAGCAAACCTGACTGAACTAGATACATTTTCGATTGAAGAATGGTCCAAAATACCTGCAGCCAGAATTCAGGGACTTACTTACTGTACACAAAAGATCTTGGGAGCAGGGGAAGTAATGCACAGGGAGCAAGCACAAAACTAACCACAAGTAACATGCAACCAATTGACAATCAACAATGAGAGAAGAAGGGTTTAAATATAAGAGGTAACAAGCAGGGTAACTGGAACAAGTGGGTGGACTGATGGGACACAGGTGAACAGAGGCGGGGGAAACAGGCACATAGGCCTAGACCTCTGAAGTTCGCCTATACAAAAAAGCTATCTTTGCCCAAGGTGATCTTTCTTGAGATGCTTTCAATGGAAAAACAACATGGGGTTTTTCAATTATTGCACCTGTTAAACTCTCGGATGATGACATTGGAAATGCAGGCGTTTTTCGCTACTCAGTTTTGTCCACTGCAGTCTAGTGGATACTGATCTTCGGTAGGTGAAGACGGCACTTTAATCTTTGCTACCCCAAAGCTAACTTACAACGCAACTTGCCAATAAGGTATAGGCTAACATATACCAAAATAAAGTAGCTACTTCAAAAGCTCTCCAAATTATAAAATAAAATCATATTTTTTCTTAAGCAAAATCAAGGCAAAATCAAGGGGTTTCACGTGACAAGGAATTTTAAGGTAAAATTCAGCACCTAATTGGAAACAAATGGTTGGCCAACCAAATCTATTCTTAATTACCTACTTAATATGAAAACCCTTCAATTAGCCCCTGAGAATATAGTCAAATACTTAAATTGTCCTTAATTACCCCCTTAATATCACAAAATAAACAACCCCTGAAATACCACTTTAATATGTAACCAAGGGTATACTTAAATTTTCCTTAATTACCCCCTTAATCTCACTGAATAAACAAGCCCCTGAATTATCACATTAAAATATAGCCTAATTGTGCTGGAATTCTCCTTAACCAACCCCTTAATAGCTAAACAAGAGAAAACCCCTGCATTGACAAATTAAATGCAGAATTTACACCTGAAAATGGCCTTTCAAGGTAACATTCAGTAGGCCTACCTAATTTGGACACAAAGTCTTGGCCAACTAAAATTATTCTTAATTACCTACTTGATATGAAAACCCTTAAATTAGCCCCTGAGAATATAATTAAGGGTATACTTAAATTGTCCTTAATTACCCCCTTAATATCACAAAAGAAGCAACCACTGAAGAACCACCTTAAAATATAATCAAGGGTATACTTAAATTATCCTTAATTACCCCCTTAAAATATCACAAAAGAAACAACTACTGAAGAACCACCTTAAAATGTAATCAAGGGTGTTCTTAAATTATCCTTAATTACCCCCTTAAAATATCACAAAAGAAACAACTACTGAAGAACCACCTTAAAATGTAATCAAGGGTATACTTAAATGATCCTTATTTACCCCCTTAATATCACAAAAGAAACAACTACTGAAGAACCACCTTAAAATGTAATCAACGTGTTCTTAAATTATCCTTAATTACCCCCTTAAAATATCACAAAAGAAACAACTACTGAAGAACCACCTTAAAATGCAATCAAGGGTATACTTAAATGATCCTTATTTACCCCCTTAATATCACAAAAGAAACAACTACTGAAGAACCACCTTAAAATGTAATCAAGGGTGTTCTTAAATGATCCTTAATTACCCCCTTAAAATATCACAAAAGACACAACTACTGAAGAACCACCTTAAAATGTAATCAAGGGTATACTTAAATGATCCTTATTTACCCCCTTAATATCACAAAAGAAACAACTACTGAAGAACCACCTTAAAATATAATCAAGGGTGTTCTTAAATTATCCTTAATTACCCCCTTAAAATATCACAAAAGAAACAACTACTGAAGAACCACCTTAAAATGTAATCAAGGGTATACTTAAATTATCCTTATTTACCCCCTTAATATCACAAAAGAAACAACTACTGAAGAACCACCTTAAAATGTAATCAAGGGTGTTCTTAAATGATCCTTAATTACCCCCTTAAAATATCACAAAAGAAACAACTACTGAAGAACCACCTTAAAATGTAATCAAGGGTATACTTAAATGATCCTTATTTACCCCCTTAATATCACAAAAGAAACAACTACTGAAGAACCACCTTAAAATGTAATCAAGGGTGTTCTTAAATTATCCTTAATTATCCCCTTAAAATATCACAAAAGAAACAACTACTGAAGAACCACCTTAAAATGTAATCAAGGGTATACTTAAATTATCCTTAATTACCCACTTAATCTCACTGAATAGAACAAGCTCCTGAATTATCACATTAAAATATAATTAAGGGTGTGCTGGAGTTGTCCTTAGTCAACCCCTTCATAGCAAAACATAGAGAAAACCCCTGAATTATCACATTAAAACATGATTAAGGGTGTGCTGGAATTCTCCTTAACCAACCCCTTAATAGCAAAACATAGAGAAACCCCCTGAATTTACACATTAAATGCACAATTAAGGGGCATCATATTTACACCTGAAAATGGCTTTTTTAGGTCAAATTCAGTACCTAATTTGGCAATTAAGGTGCACTTAATGTAAATTCAGGGGAAATTACAGTGTTTTTAAGTACATTTTCAGTGGATTTTTGCTGGTAGTGATGGTATGGCCATGTGATGGCGATCTGAATATGGTTTATCATAGGCCAAAACACGACAAATCCTGCTAAAGACCCTCCTGGCACGGCACACATTATGTGTGGCCCAATTAGACGACAATTGTTTTTGAATCAGTAGATGTTCCTTTCTCCAGCAACAGTAAAACCATCCACCAAAGCCACTGCGAATACGAGATAATACTTCTTAAAAATGACCGAAATTTAGAGGGAGGAAAATTCTGCTTTCAGTGGTGTAGATAACCCCTCGGTGCACCTTTTGGTCTTTAAAACTATGCTACCTAGGCTCTATGGAAATATAAAGCTTATGTTCATATCTTTATCAGGATAATCAGGGTAGAAATGGCAATTTCAGTCATTTTCAGCCATGAATTGTTGGATTTTTGAGGGTCTCTGAGAGGGGTCCCAGAACTCCATAACAAAAAACAGCTGGAGGGTTTTAAGTATATGGCTGTTCATAGTTCCACATACTTATCACATATACAAAGTATGAGCCGATTTGGCCGACCCCCATCTTCCCACCTCTGCCTGGTTTTCTCATGCAATGACTCTTAACTGATATTGAGCCCCCCAAATATGGTGGTGGTGGTGGTGATGATGATGATGATGATGATGATGATGATAATGATGATAATGGTGATGATGATGGTGATGATGATGATAATGATGGGGATGGCATGCTTTAAAATTTTGGTCAGGATGTAGATTGGATGGATGCATACTGTTGTGAATGCAGCGTTCATCTGTGCAACACATATTTTTGCTTTTTCAATCTTGTAGAAATTTGTAACGCACAACTTTCAGACATTGTGTTGTGTGTAGATATGGTCAATTGTACTGGGAATTGAATCTAAATAATAGCAAATGTAGCAACACATTTGCCTAGTGAACTTCAACTGTAGCCTATGCTAGGCCAGGCCTATTTTGCTTTCATAGCTCCTCTCTCTGAGTCTAATGTCACATCATGTTACATTGTCAACATGGTATGAAGCAGAACATGGTGGTTCATATGTCTAATGCTTTTTGAAAACTCTAAAGGTTTTCATCTTCATAAAGCATGTCTGGCATCATCACATTTTTGTATAATTTTTTTTATTAATTTGCGTTACAGTAATTTCCTGCGTATTAGTTGCATTGTGGATAAGCCACATGACATGTCTTTTATGCAAGGTAAAATACACACAACCGAATGCCATATTACTGTAACTGCCCCCATGCGTTAACGTCATAGTTGAAGAATTTTGCTAAATCAAGGTACAAGCCACGGCTAATAGAGTTGGGAAATTACATCAGTAAGATACAGGACAGCGTCTATCAAAACATGACCTGCACGAAAGAGAAAATAAAAATGAATGGGTCTTTGTAACCATCGAGTCTGAAAATGCACTTCGGAATGCATCTCTGACCGTAGCACATTTGAATCCCAACTGACACCCACGCTAATATAACACATATTTGGGGAGGGCGGATGTGGAGGAGCTCTGGTCTAAGATGAAATTAGTGACGTTGACTCCCTCTGTAATGGTGATGCTGGGGATGACGTCCATGTTGAGTCGGTTGGGAACACTCTCTTTTTGGTCTTTTGGAAAACAGATTTCAAACGTGTCTCCATTGTGCTTGATGCTGACCTGTAGAGTAAGTGAAATGAAGGGTCATTAGGAAACTGATCTGATTTAAAAATAAAGAAATCAATAAAACACATTGTAAATTATATGAGAGTGGGTTCATTTAAACGTTGACTTACCTCAAAACTACCACCCTGTGTGTAGGCATTTGGATATATCAATTCCTGGCCCCAGTGGCCGTTGTTTCTGGTATTGAATATCACAACATCTTTTCCAAGACGCACATTGAAGTGCAATACATAATCTTCCCCTGACATCAGGTTAACTGAAAAACTTCAAAATGCAGGAAACAGCAACATTAGGTTACATTAGGCTACAGCATCCCAGAGGAACATTTCTTTTTTTCATGTCTTTATTGTTATTATTATTATTATTATTATTATTATTATTATTATTATAGGTTTATTTCAACATGCCATTGCATATTGATTAAACATTTGTTTTCTCAAAACCCCATGCTCTCATAGTAGCAGTCATATCCAGCCTGGTCCTACCAAACTCTCGAACATACTGTATGTCATATTGTACAGAGAGTCTGGCCACTTTCCGTTGCCAAGCGTTAACTTCCTTGAATGCAGGTACTCTGTTGAAGTTTGAGACTAATGGATCTGCAACGAAACAGCCGCCGAGGTGTCCCGTTATACACAATTGACCTATGGCTATGCCCTGCCCCCTCCACTCACTCGCACAAACATGTATCCCATGCACACCGATTGACCATTTAAAACTTGAAATGTCAAGAAAAAAACATAAACGAATGACAACTGACTAACTGCAATGCATTTCCATGGGCGTGGAAACAGAGAATGCTCGTGGCGTTTGGGGGCGTGGTTAGCCAGGTCTATTGGGAATTGGAAAGGCGGAGACAAAGATCTCCCTGATGTGCCAAGTTAATTCCGTATAATGGAACACCTTATTATCCTGCTTGTCTCTATGGCAACAGTCACACCCATAGACTGTATACAGTATAAAGTCTAATAATTTAGCACACACTTTTGTCCAAAGAGACTTACAGAATATGATATACTGTACAATAGAAGTTGGTAAGCCAATATAACCAAAATTGTACCAGTAACAATAATGTCATTACAAAACATTATTAGTAACACATATAAATAATAAAAATGCTTTAAAAACAATTCACCCTAATCATGTTTGCATCACAATCTTAGTTGCACGTATCTTGGTTAGGATATGTTTACTGAGTATCATAACAGTGTGTAGTGATTTCAGTACAGGAAAGTTGTTAAATTCATTGTGATGTTACAGTAAGTTCAGTTATACAACATGAAACAGGACACAACAGCAATGCGCAATTGGATTAGTCACAACACCCACCACCGGTTGTTCCTGTAATTGGTTAATTATATTGTATAGTTACCTGTCTGTATTAGATGTAAGGTCCCCTCTGACAATCAGTAGGTTGTCCTTTCTAAAGGCAACTCCGTGGCACTCAAAAGGCTGTGTACACAAAGATACAAATGTGTGAGGAAGCTGAACAAATGCACTTCACACAGTGGCATCCACAAGCAATGAGCCAAGCAGAGCCATGAAGACCAATGAAGTGCTCCAGTAGCCTAATGTGTCTAAAACAGCCTTTCTTACCATCCTGCTTGGTGTCTCTGCTCGGGGCTCCACAGAATTCTCCTAGAAGGAAATGTGTGTTTTGGGTGAAGTGTCTCTGCTTTATATACAGAAGGATGAGGGCAGGTCCCATGTGCTTCAGCTGTAGGACTGTGAAGGGAGGGTTGGGGTTGGGGGGGGGGGGGGGGGGGGGACAGGTACGGCAAATTAACTTGGTATTGTAAATGAGTGATAGATAACTGATTAGCGCAAGTGAAAGCTAAAAAAAAAAAACGTTCGACTTTCGAGCACTCATGTCACCCTCAGCGATACCTGCCTGCTGCGGGAACCTGCTGTTGTGTGGGAGTGAGTTCCAACAGGGCCTGTGGCTCTAACTGTTTGTGTAGGAGTGACAGCTCTCATTAAGCAGAAAGCAGCGAAACATTGCAAAGCGCTTGTGGCTAAACGGACAGGATCGTTTGCTTTAATGTTTGCCGTAGTATTGTTGATGGGTTTCAAAATGGGCCTCGCCCAGAACCTTTTGGTTTTGGAATTTGGAGATGTGCCTTTTGTGCCTGAAACATGATTTGAATGTAATACATACCGTTATGCGGATTAATCTACTGCTGCTGCTGTGTACCGATAGCAGTAGTTGTTTCAGTCTCCACAGCAGCAGTAGGCCATAGCAGGCATTCCTAAAAAGTGTAACTTAAGTTTGATTTAAGTGTGTGTTTGTGTGTGTGTGTGTGTGTGTGTGTGTCCCTCAATGTGGACATAATAAAAGAATTAATCATTGATTTCAGAGGACCCCTAGGCAGTCACACCCCACTGTCCTTAGTCCATAAACAACCTTACAGTGGAGACTGGTCAGGAGTCAGGACACAGGTGTACACATCCCAAACAGTCTGCTACAGCCCAACACTAAACACAGAAAAAAAGACCACAGAGACAGAGTACCCAAAAGAGGGGTAGTTTATTTTGTAACCCTCGCAAAAATGGTCAAAAAACAGCCAAAAAAGCCCAAAAGTGACGATCCCTCACGGGGAATGTTGGAGAAATAGACGAAAAAGTAATGGCGCTGGCTACGAGCCGGAGTCATGATCCTCGTCTTTTTGGTTAGAGAGAGAGACTGAGACAAGCAGCAGGTGACCTTAACACTTGGACATGCGGGGCCTTTTAAGGCACTTTGAGACAGTCAGCTATACCTTGAGATTTTTAAGTTTTTCATCTAACTAAAAACGTCTATGCAAAAGTGGCACATACGGTTATATTCTAGAGGTCCTCCACAATAATTATATGAGAGTAAAGTGGATGTAATTTAGTGCACTTTAGTGCAGGGGTCGGCAATTAAGTTTGGCATCGGGCCAGATATTTTCCGAGCCATTACATAGCGGGCCACAAGTTCACAACCAAAACAATGGCTAATTTAATTAATTAATATCGGAGGAGGTAAAAATGATAGGCGCTCTTGAAATGACAGAGCAAAGACATTCAAGCAGGCTGATGTAGGTTAAATTTGTCGACTGGTCATTGGGGGCGCTATTATATGCCTGTGTCTTTAAAAAAATAATGATAAAAAAACACCAGAAAAACATTTCCACGCGTTGCTGTTAGCTGTCAAAAAATGGCACTATGAAAAAATCTGAAGAGAAAAGTTAACAGCGAAAACAGGATCTTTAATGATGAATGGACAGAGAACTATGCCTTCATCCTCCCTAATTGTATTAATGCAAAGCCCACATGCCTGATCTGTAACAACTAGGCCTACTAACGAGGGTTTCTCTGCATGCAAAGAGTACAAGACGGCACCACGAAAGTAAGCATGCTAATTTAAAGGTTGCGTTCCTAAATAACACGCACGCTATTAATGTTTGAAACTCGTGTTTTACTTTTCACAGTTCTATGTGCGTAAATTGCCTGTTTGATGTCAGGCCTGTTTAAAAGAAGTCGTGTTTTAATTATCACCATAAGCCTATGTCCGTTGTTTGAATGACAACATGTGTTTTAGGGACTAGCTTGGAATTTGAGAACCAGCGCTGTCCACTGACTTCATTTGTTTTTGCATGTTGTGCGTTCACGCTGCACCTCGCTGCGTGCTTCTTCACTCGTATTCATATGAGACAAATATCTAAGCATTTAGATTGATTGATATTCTTCAGTTCTGGAAAGTTACGTTTCAAAATAAAGAGCATGTTTGAGACTGGCAGTCCGATTTTTATAAAGGTTTTTTTTTTTTTTTTTTTCATTCTCTGGTTCAAAAGATCTCACGGGCCAGATGTTTTTTGCTTGCCGGCCGCATCTGGCCCGCGGGCCGCCTATTGCCGACCACTGCTTTAGTGGATGCCAAGTGCACCTCATTATGAGCAGTTCACAGGGACCTCTCTTCCATTGCTCTGCGATATCCACCTACCATCCTGTCTGCGCAAAGCTACGAGTATTGTTAATGACACTACACACTCGTCCCATGGATTGTCCTCCCTAATGCCATCAGGGAAAAGGTACTGCAGTATAACTGCCCTTTAGCCTAGAAATCTAGACGCCCCTAGCGGCAGCAAATGTAATTTGGCTGGCGGGGCAGTCTAGCTACGCTCCATTGAGCTTAGGAGCTGAGAAACCGAGAAACGGACAGGCCAAACACAGCGTGTATAGAGTCGGTGGGCGGGCTTAACATAATGGTGACTGACATGCGACCAGAAGTTGCGGCAGTAACGCATCCTGCTATTTGAAAATACTAAGATGATTCGTTTAGCGTTATCCTATTGCATGGAGAGGGAAAGTTACGCATCCTGATACTTGAAAACAAGACGATGATTCGTTTAGCGTTATCCTATTGCAGGGAATTTGAAAGACAACTGTTTATCCCACCCCTCTGATTGAGCCCTGCTTACGGTGAGTTCCCAGACCCTGCATCTTGATGTGGGTCTGGCTGGGCAGGCTAACTGCCCTCACCTCCAGAATGGGGAAGAGCTTCTTCCCTCAATAAATCAGACTGTTGAACAGCAAAACATTTATTATGTCATATTTTGTACCGGTTTGCGGTACATTTAGTTCACACTGAACTGAATGCATACCTGCACTTTTTTTCTATGCTTTTTTCTATGCTGCTAAATATTCTACCTCTACCGCACTGTGAACCTATCTTATACATAACAATCAGTGCTCTGTTACCCATCTCTACCCATGCCCTGTCTTGTTGCCTGTCGTCTGACGCACTTAATATATATTTATAGTACACTAAATGTAGCCTAATTGCACTAAATGTAGCCTAGGTTCACTATGTCTAGTCTGTCTCAAAATATCTTCCTGTATGTGCTGTATCACCGCTGGATACATGGAGAAACGTTGTTCTGTCTCACTATACTCTATATGGTGTATATGGCTGAAATGACAACAACACCCCACTTTACTATTATCATGCGTGTTGTTCTAAAATACCGCTGTAATCATTTTGTTGCATATCTGAAAATCATATTTTCAATGATAATCTTTCTGATTGGTGGGTATTCAAACACCTTCATATATGTGTGTAGCCCTGGTGAAGTTCATGGCATCCAGGAGTGCTCCTGTCATTTTGCTAAAATTAAAAATGATTTGAAAGCAGAGCCAATTCTTTGAGTTTCGAAATACTACACTGAGGCCAACAAACTTGTCTTGGAAGTACAAACGGGGCCTGTGGCTATGACTGGGAATAACGGTGCAGTGATTTCCACACACTGTACGGTGTGTACCATCGCAAAATATTTGTGGCTAGATGATAGATGATAAGCTCAATTAGTTCCCAGCCTTTCGAGAAGTGGAGCAGTGACCCCCCCATCCCCCCCCCCCTGACACACACACACACACACACACACACACACACACACACACATCGCCCCCCAACATTGTAAGTCGTTTTTATGCATCATATGGTTGTGTCGCTTAAAGCTTGGACTCATGTCACCCCCCCCCCCCCCACCACATTTTCTATCTAAAATCCACAATTTTTCCCAAATGGCCGCCGACCATACAGTACTTCAGAGCCTCATCTTTGCCTCTGTAATAGTTATGATGACACATATGGTGTCAAAATGTACATTTGTGGGGTCAAGGAATCCAATAACAATAGGCTCCAAAAAGGCTAAAAAAACAATAATGTTCTCCTTACCATGACAACGGGAGGTAAAATATATATTTTTTTTGTGTTTGTTTGTTTTAAACGCATTGCACATTACAACACTGGGATGATTCTCTATTTAGTTGCCTGTACCACTGTGGGAACATGAGCCATGCCATCCACAGAGAGACATGCAAACCAGCCTCTACATGCACCGTTTGCAATGTGCCTTACGGTCAGTCTTACACTTGCACATGACAAGTTCTGGCAAGTCCTTTGAGATGGTGTACAGCACATGGTGCCATAGTAATATTAGTAATAAAAAAAACCAATGCATCATTTATTAAAAACCACAGTTCACATGAATGTTCCTACATAGACAGACAACACAAACCAACAGCTGATATGCAAATATGGGGGATTATCTGATGTAATTATGCCTCCTGGCTGGAGCTGATGAGGGCCGATAGCATGTAGTGCTCAGTGATCATCACACACTCAGGCTGATGAGGCTGCCTTTGGAGATCTGCGAGGTTGAGTGTGTGTGTGTGTGTGTGTGTGTGTGTGTGTCTATGAGCGAGAGAGAGAGAAAGTCTGTGTGATTTTACGTGTGCCTGTGTGTGTGTTTGCATGTGGGTGTGAGATGAGATATACAGTATATATATATATATAGAGAGAGAGTGATGAGAAAGGAAATGTCATCCGCCCCAGTTGTGCTTTTCCAGTGAGACCCACGTATTGTTTGTTGGTGATTTTGTTTGGTAGTCCGTAAAGAATGCTGTTGCTGTAGTCCAGGCTGGGGGTGATGAGGGCATGGATGAGTGCTGTAGTCCAGTCTGGGGGTGATGAGGGCATGGATGAGTGCTGTAGTCCAGTCTGGGGCTGATGAGGGCATGGATGAGTGCTGTAGTCCAGTCTGGGGGTGATGAGGGCATGGATGAGTGCTGTAGTCCAGTATGGGGGTGATGAGGGCATGGATGAGTGCTGTAGTCCAGTATGGGGGTGATGAGGGCATGGATGAGTGCTGTAGTCCAGTCTGGGGCTGATGAGGGCATGGATGAGTGCTGTTGCTGTAGTCCAGTCTGGGGGTGATGAGGGCATGGATGAGTGCTGTAGTCCAGTCTGGGGCTGATGAGGGCATGGATGAGTGCTGTAGTCTAGTCTGGGGCTGATGAGGGCATGGATGAGTGCTGTAGTCCAGTCTGGGGGTGATGAGGGCATGGATGAGTGCTGTAGTCCAGGCTGGGGGTGATGAGGGCATGGATGAGTGCTGTAGTCCAGGCTGGGGGTGATGAGGGCATGGA
The DNA here is from genome assembly GCF_963854185.1 of Sardina pilchardus. Lineage (NCBI taxonomy): Eukaryota > Metazoa > Chordata > Actinopteri > Clupeiformes > Clupeidae > Sardina > Sardina pilchardus. Next base: position 27,501,795 of record NC_085009.1, read on the forward strand.
TGAGTGCTGTAGTCCAGTCTGGGGGTGATGAGGGCATGGATGAGTGCTGTAGTCCAGTCTGGGGTGATGAGGGCATGGATGAGTGCTGTAGTCCAGGCTGGGGGTGATGAGGGCATGGATGAGTGCTGTTGCTGTAGTCCAGTCTGGGGGTGATGAGGGCATGGATGAGTGCTGTAGTCCAGGCTGGGGGCGATGAGGGCATGGATGAGTGCTGTAGTCCAGTCTGGGGGTGATGAGGGCATGGATGAGTGCTGTAGTCCAGTCTGGGGCTGATGAGGGCATGGATGAGTGCTGTAGCTGTAGTCCAGGCTGGGGGTGATGAGGGCATGGATGAGTGTTTCAGCTGCAGTGGGGGACAGAGAGGGGCGGAGGCGTGCAATATTACGGAGGTGAAAGAAGGCGGTTTTGGTGACGTGGTTGACATGCAGAACAAAACAGAGGGTGGGATCAAAGATGGGTCCAAGGCTGCGGATGCAGGTGGAGGGGGTGACGTTGGAGCCATTGATGTTCGGGAAAAAGGTCTGGGAGAGTTTGGACCAATTATGAGAGTCTCTGATTTATTGCAGTTGAGTTGGAGAAAGTGTTCTTGCATCCCTGATTTAATGTCAGTGAGGCAGGTTGTGAGGGTGGAGTTGGTGGAGGCTGATGGTCTTTGAGGAGAGGTAGAGTTGGGTGTCATGGGAATAGCAGTGGAAGTGGAGGCCATGTCGGCAATAGATCTGTCCAATGGGGGAGCGTGTACAGGATGAAGAGGAGGGAGATTTTTCCACAATGTTCTCCAGCAGCACATCTGTGCAAAGGGGGTTGACAGGTTCAAATAGTCAATTTATTCACATTTGACGAAGAAAAATAAACCGCTTATTCATCAACAAAGCTAGACAGCTACTGTCAGGATACCTTAAAACTAAACCATCCACCTACAAAGAACACACACACACACACACACACACACACACACACACACACACATTTGACATGTTTGGAGTTTTAAAGAGTGTTAAGACTAGTTCATGTACAGGATGAAAACAGAACACAGTGGTGCACCCACACATCAGCTGTCTGATAACAGGTGTTCTGATGCAGAGGAGTGAAGGAGCATAAGGTGCTGTGTCCACCAAACACGTTTTTTGCGCCGACGGCGACAATTTTCAATGTAAAGTCTATGTAGCTCTGCGCTCACAGCGGAAAAAAACGGTCGGCGCCGACCTTTTTTGTCGCAGCGCTCAGAGCGCTCAAAGTTGAAATCTGTTCAACTTTTAGAACAGCGCCGGGCTCGTCAATGACACTTCTCGTTACAAACCGTCTCTGGTTTTGGTAACTTAGCAACAATAAACACTTATCGAAGCGCCGAGAGGAGGAGGTTGTGGGCGCTCTGGCTGTAAAAAACGCGTTTGGTGGACACAGCACCTACAGTAAAGCGTTGGCTTTGTGAGGAGCACTGACGAGCACTGCTGAGTCTTTCTACACTATATCTCTACCTGCCCCTCATCAACTGCCAGGCCTGCATAGCCAAGGCATTCACCTACATTATCTTACAGGCCATCTTGCCATATGCTGTTCTTTTTACTTTTGCTGTGGCCAGAAAAAGCTCACAGACTTTCTGTGTCTGTGCAAGGGAACAAAGCTGTCAACAAAAAAAAAGCCATAGTAGGCCCTAATTAACAGATTCATAATTCATAATTAACAGGTTCTCCCTCATGTGAACCAGGCTATTATGTCGCATCTCTTCTCTTATCAATATATTTTTATTTTTTTATTTCATACATGAAACCAATGGCAAACGGTGAATCTGGTATGCAGTCCTTTGTTCATCTTTTCCATTTAAAACCAACAATCAAAAAAACACTTTGTTTTGGTAAAGAATACAAAACAAGGGACGTGAACATGAGCGCAACATGATAAAAGTGGACACTCCCACAGGCTTGCCCACAGGGGGCAGATCGAGTTCTCTTGCTGTTTTGTTCACCCCACAGTTTTGATTATTTTTTTATATAATTCTTAATATGCAAATATGATGACAGTCTGACAGTGGACCATATGAACTGGTCTCTTGCCATCTGGACTCGTGAGTACAGTATGTGCAAGCTATTCTTGATCTTAGGCCCAGGGGGCGCCTTATCAATCACTACAGCTTCTTCCCTGGGTCATTTAGGCCTGTACTGTGGGGCCAGTAACCAGTGTGAGTGAACTTGTGTAATCTGACACGCCCAAAAACAAGAGGGAAGAACAGGGAGACAAAGTCCACCGGCGACATGTTGTTACTTCACCAGTCAATCACACTTCTCCGGCTCCATTTTGAGACAGAGAGCAGTGGAGACATTCCTGTAGGCCGGGGCTGTTCAATTACACATTCAGTTGGGCCACATTTGAGACCAATACATGAAGCTGGGTCAGACATTTTCAGCAGCTGGTAAGCAGCAAGTAATGACACATTGTTTTACATGAATGTGTTGAAAAAATGACAAATGTTTTCATGGGACTGAACTTGTGTTTCAGAAGTGGAGTTACAGAGAGCTTTGTAAACATAGCAGTAGAATTAAATCTTGATAAAGTATTTTGTTACAGTATGTGCACCCTACATAGCCTGTGCATTTTTCACATTTGATGTAGAAAATTAAAACAGCTCATTCATCAACAAAGCCAAAGTACTACAAAGTAACATGGTACAAATGAAGTATACATAAAAAGTAAGCAAGGTCATCGTATGGCAGAGTACAAAGCTTTATTCACGACACCAGAGACAGGTTACCAACACACGCATCATAAGCGAGCATGAGAGCAACAAGTCTGTTGTAAACAAGGTCTTACCATTATGTATAGGACTAAAACAGGTATTCTTGATGGACTACATGAAATGAAAGAAAGCGAGCTGAGCTGAGATAGGAGATCAGAGATAGTTATTACTGTACATCAGGCTAAAAGGTCTAAACTGTAAGCTCCCATTGGTACATTGATTTGTGTGTCTGTGGAGGCATGACAGAACACTCTTCAAAAGTCAACTGAAGCTCTTCAATAGTTCTACAGTACACTTGTTTTGGTCCTTTGCAGAACAGACTTGTAAAGCTTTCTGTAGAGTAGGCTTGTTATTCTTGTGTCAAAACGATTGTGTAAAATCAGCTGCAGCACTGAGAAATGTTATGTAGTAGACTTAGATTCTGATTGTTTGTTTTGTATTGTAGTTTGTCATGATGAGATTGATCTGGACGCTATGAAGAATGGCTGATACAGGGGAAAAAAGAGTCGTCATAAAACAGGAAGCCAGTCCAAACGGGCAAAGGTAGGCTGCGGAGCACATGATCTGTTACTTGATAAACTTCGCAAAATATTTTGGGGTTGTACGAAACGTAATATATCTGCTGAAATGTCCCTGTGGTCTAGGCTATGTCGGTAAAACCGCAAGAGCTTTTAAGACTAACATTGCATGGATGTGCTGTTCATTATCAGGATATAAAAAGTTCAGTTGCAGTCCAATTTAAAGAGGCCCGGCACAATATGTCTTCTCCATGATACACTGGAATTGATATAGAGAAAGGGGCATATTGAATCCCAGCTTCTAAAAAAGGAACTTGGGTCCATACATTATGGCTCCTAAACTGGAGTATTAAATTAAGGGTTCAGTATTAGATCCTTTAAAATAATAATAATAAAAAAAAAACAGATTTTAGAACACATTTTTTTTTCGTACTGGGATGTGTCTTGCATGTGACGTAGCCTATTGCACTAACGCGTTTAAAAAGAGTGCATTTGATAAATGAGCTAGGATTGAACTTTTACAACTTATGTTTCATTACCTTGGCGCCCAGGTTTAATCATGTGCGCGTTTCACAGGTAACTGATGGTTGCGTAATATGAGGAAACCATTTAGTGCACAGGTGCATAGGCCTAGCCTCCATTTTAGACCGAATAGGCTCACAGGTCCATTGTGCAGAAGCTTTAAGTAAGAAAATTCGATAACACTTTACTTGACGGGTTCGTTCATAACACACTCATATCAGCTGTCATGAACTGCACATGAAGCATTCATGGCTGTTTCATGAAACATGACTCAACATTCATACCAACCCTTTCATGAATGTGGAAGACAAAACGTCAAAAACTTATCAAAACAAAAGTCCAATAATCACAAAGCAGCATTGCTGTCTTTTTTTTGTTTTTGCCAACCTGATCATGTCACATCTTAGTCAATGGGGAAGTCCAGTGTCCAGGAGAATTATTTTTGTTTGTCTGTTAGGTTATTTTATGACAGTAACATTTGAAGAATGCATAATTGTCAACACCAATTACTGTATATATAGATATAAAACAGGAATGTCCAACCATTCAGAGGTCCACAGATGGTCAGTAGTTCACTTCCCAGTATGATGAATACTTCACAACTCTTATAGTAAAGTGACATTTGAAGTAGACTTCATAAAATATTCATGACATGTTTACAAACACTGAAGAGGATTCATAATACCCTGTATATGGATTACTAGATGGTTGGCCTTTTATTTTGACAAGTTTTCGTTGTTTTGTCTTCCACATTCATGAACGTGTTGGTATGAATGTTGAGTCATGTTTCATGAATCAGTCATGAATGCTTCATGTGCAGTTCATGACAGCTGTTATGAATGTGTTATGAATGAACCCGTCAAGTGTTACTGAAAACTCTAAACTACTGCCCCGGTTTTCTTGACATTTGGTGGGAATGTGGTAGCCTGACTCTCGCCAGACCCGTGTAGTTCCGCCATGCTCCACCAGAGGCGTTTCGCTGAGCTCCACACAAGGGTCTGGACGCGAGGGCAATCCAAACCCCTGCCAGTGCTCAAAAAATGAGCAACCAATCAGGAGCGCCGAAGCGAGTGTTTGATTCAAATAACAATGGCGGCACGCAGCGAGGAGTCTTGTGCTGACATTGATTCTGCTATTTCAACCGTTTTGTCGAATATATCGAGTATTCATTCTTTAAAAGATTAACAGAGAATAGTTTTGAAGACATTTATTGGTGGCAAGGATGTTTTTACTCTTCTTCCAACCGGGTTTGGCAAGAGCTTGAAGAAGCCTAGCACGTCATTCAAGATAACAGGCAAGTGGTTTATCAAATCACATGCGAGGGTGTTTTACAAGGACCCGCCTTCATAAATACATCTCCTATCGAGAAGTCCCAGATCCTTGTGTGAAGCAGACAGCGAACTACAGGATCTGGCGAAAGTCAGGTTAGGAATGTGGGCCCCCAATGATGAATGGATAATGGATGATTTTTTTGCTAGCGTCACTAGATGTGTCATAAGTTGCAACTAAATGTGCACTCTCCAAGTGCATATAATGTAGTTTATTATATAAGAATATGAACAGGCTTCTTTATTAATTGTTGTGTGTGTATGTGCACGTTAGATTGAATTAGATTAAACATTATTGTAATTATACGGAATATAAGTAGGCCTACAGAGACAGCGAAAAGCAGCGTCTAACCAGAAGTGCAAAAAAAGCAGTAGGCCTAAAGTGCAAAGTACAGTACATTTCAGGGAATGTGAACAGATAATAGCCTGGACGTCGTCAGGAGGCCTATAAACAGGATAGACAGTTTTCTAATCTGTCAAGCAATATTTATGATCAACTGTGTCAAAAGTTGCATTGAGGTCTATCAGGGGTTGCAACCCAGTCTCATTCTCAACCCAACCTTGCTATCAGGACAGTTGTTTTACCATAGTCTGCATTCAGGCAGATGTAATTTAAGACATTAACTAGGGCAGCTATGATGTTGGTGAAAGCCTGACTGGAGGCTGTCATAATCCATTTAGATCTAGTAAGTATATTGATTTGATTGGAACATACTGACTCAATGCCCTTCCCTATAAAGGGGAGGTTTGATAACTGCAGTCTTACAGTACAGTATGTGCTGCTGGGAGGTAAGAGAACGGTTCACCATTTGCAAAAGCTCAAATGCCAAACAGCGGAAAACACTTTTAAAGAAGCTTGTAGGCTTGTTACAATAGATATCATGTGGTCTGTAACTACTTGTTGCCGTACTTGTTGCTGTTGTTCAAGACAACTGTGCATAATAACATATCTACCCTGCTGTCTGCTATTCATACTGTATGTGATGTGTGCTGTCTTTAGGTTTTTTGTTATTTGTAGGTTATCATGGCGAGATTAATTTGAATGACATGAGTGGCTGAAACATGGAAAAACAAGACAACAGAAAGCAGGACGGCACTCTAAAGGGGCAAAGGTACTGTAGACTGATAAGCACATAATAAACTAGAAAAGCACTCAGAGAGCGCAGACCTCCACCTGTATTGTTCTTCCTAGTTGTCATACTGTACATTTGAACCTAAACTATTCAGATTGCCACCACGTGGCCATACCATGCTATTACACCACTAAGCTAAATACATAAACACCGACGGAATCCCGACGGAATTACGAGTCACTCCCAAAATTTAATCGTTTCTTCCTTGGGTCCATGTCTGACCTTCCCTGAAAATTCCATCGAAATACTGGTAGCCTACTTGCAAAAGTAGCGAAACAAATCATTGATGATTACTTAATTAGTTGGTTGTAATCATTGCAAGTTGCTGATGAATCAGAAAAAGATGTTCTTCCGACATTAGCATGATGCTATCTGTGCTACCTATCTACTGTATCTGGGTGCATACATATAGATGTGGGTATTTGTGCTATAAAGAGCATCCCAGCTCTATATGGGACACAGCATATTTTTGTCACAGACTTCATTTTTACACCACAGCTCACTCCATCATGAGAGGCCTCCTTCACCTGTGCCCACTTGTGTGTCCATGAAGAGTAACAAGTCAGAGGGTCGTGACATAAACTTCCAACATGATGATGTCACAGATGGATCAAGGCAAGTCCTTAAAACAGAGCAGGAATCAGATGCATACTTTATTTCCCCTGGGAAAGACTGTTAACCCTCCTGTTGTGTTCATTTCATGTTACTGATGAATCAGAAAAAGATGTTCTTCCGACATTAGCATGATGCTATCTGTGCTACCTATCTACTGTATCTGGGTGCATACATATAGATGTGGGTATTTGTGCTATAAAGAGCATCCCAGCTCTATATGGGACACAGCATATTTTTGTCACAGACTTCATTTTTACACCACAGCTCACTCCATCATGAGAGGCCTCCTTCACCTGTGCCCACTTGTGTGTCCATGAAGAGTAACAAGTCAGAGGGTCGTGACATAAACTTCCAACATGATGATGTCACAGATGGATCAAGGCAAGTCCTTAAAACAGAGCAGGAATCAGATGCATACTTTATTTCCCCTGGGAAAGACTGTTAACCCTCCTGTTGTGTTCATTTCATGTTAATCAGTTATGTGTTCCCGGTCAAAAATGGCCGACCCCAGTATAATTGATCGTAAATCCATAGTTATACATATGTATTCACCTAATGTTGTTACAGTATGTATCTTTTAATTAGCTCAAGTCCTTGTGAACATTACTTCTTTTAATGTTCTATTTGCTATTTCTGGCCTGTAGGCCTCATTGACCTGAGCTCATAGAAGTCATTTAGAAAAATAGCATAATATATGCATTATTTTGGCTCTAATCAACATAAAGATAAATATATTGGGTTAATATATCACAGAGTACATTATGTCCAAGTTTTAAAATGATCTTTGTTTTGAAACCATTTCAAGTTTTTCTCAGTTGCACAAAATCATACTTTTTGTTTCCCGGTATGATTTTATTTGTAAAGAATGACCATAAATAGTCAATAGTGTGCCTTTTCTGAGCCACAACTGACAAAACTCTCTTGATTAGGGCTGGCACAGGTCTCCTGAGGTATTTTGACCCATTCTTTCATTGCGAATTGTTCCAGCTGCATAGTTTCCGAACATGGACATTCACTTTGAGCACCCGACACAGATTCTCAATTGGATTGAGGTCTGGGCTCTGTGTGGGCCACTCCAGGACCTTGGTTTTGGTATCCTTGAGCAACTGTTGGACCAATTTTGATGTATGCTTTGGGTAATTGTCTTGTTGGAAGACCCTGCGACGACCTAAAGCTAGTCTAAGAGCCCATTTCTGCATATTATACTTCAAAATGTTCATTTTCCTTTTTCATGATACCATGCACCTGAGCAAGGTTCCCTGTGCCTGAGGCTGCGAAACAGCCCCACAGCATGATGCTCCCACCACCATGTTTAACTGTGGGGTTCAACTTAGGGTTGAAAGCATCTCCCTTTCTTCGCCAAACATAAGCAACATCCATGTTCCCAAACAGTTCCAGATTAGTCTCATAAGACCAAAGCACAGACTTCCAAAACTAATTTTTTATCTCTCAAATGCTCACGTGCAAATCTCAGTCTGATAGAGAGGTAGATAGATAGATACATTATAGATCCCCAAGGGGAAATTCAAGGTTGTGATGTGCCACTCTTTGAGTAAAGGGGTTCTTCTGAGACGATGGCCCAACTTTGTTCCTTGAAATATCAACTCCAGACCAGGCCAGGTCAGCAACAGTCATCTTGGCAGATGTCCGGCCTTCTTGCTGACATCTCTGACTATTTTCCTCTCCAGAGTTCTTGACATCTTGTGCTTACAACCACACCCAGGTTTGTTTTGTAGAATTTGTCTCCTTGTACTTGGCAATAATGCAACGTACAGCAGTTCTAGACACTGTGAAATGCTTGGAAATGGCAATATAACCTTCCCCCTTATGATCCTCCACTATCTTCTTTCTGAGCTCAAGACTGATTTCCTTTGTCTTTGACATGGTCAGTAAGAGTAGTGTCGTGTCAAAATGTGGGTATTTAATAATCCAATAATGCAAACTTGCAAGATGAAAGAATACTGAAGATTGTGTTTATTCCTCCCAGAGCCACGGTTCATGAAGCATGCTCGTACAGTACAAAATGTCACTTTGCTCTTATACCTGGTGAAACTACTGTAACATATCTGTGGTCACCCAAAATAGCAGAGAGTTGTACACCTTCTCTCCTAACTAGGTAAAGGTCAGTTGGCCAGTTCTTGCAATGCAAGCATATCTTGTCTCCAAGATGCTTGTTCGTCATACATGTGTTGCCACGTAGTCTAGTAACTATGAATAACCTTGTTTTCCAAGTCATCCCCACTTGCAGTGGGTCAGACTCACAGTGTTCACTACTTATGCACATTTTGTTCTATAGGGAAATATACTACAGTAGTCCCTCGATAATGTGTACAAGTGCCTTGTGCCTTGTTTCTTGGAGTCCTTTTATGCTGATTGAATGCTCGGGTATTGTTATGAAGTCAATTGACTGTACAGGAGTGGTTTGAAAGCTGATTGGTTAATTAGGTGTGTTTTGATAGCAAACAAATCACATGCGCAGTTATATTATCACCCATCCCATCATGGGGGCTAATGTTTTTGACCACTATATTTGATATAAAGTAAAACTAAAAATGTGTTTTATGTTCCAAAATGTTCGGCACAAGCTACTAAATAGCACTTTTTATGTGTGCCCAGCAACACATGCATGTGTGGGTGTAGGACAGAAACTGTTCATATGAATTGGCAAGTCACTCAACTCAATTTCACACACTTTTTGTAGTCACACCCATTCATTTCTAATGACCGGTCATTTTTGACCGGGAACACCACAGGTGTACACAAGTTGAATAAAACACACAAAATTGCATCAAAGTTATCAAAAAATATTTTTGTGTGTTCAGATGCCCTATGTGAACAAAGTCATGAAATCTCATGACAATCAGATTAAGTTAACTATACTTTTCAGAGACAAAATGTGCAGAATTGTGACAGATTTGACCGGATGGGATCTCCATCATGTATGACTCTTTGTGCTTTTATTTAGGGTCATTTACGCCATAAATACCAAATATGTGCTTTCCCTCTCCCTTAAGAGCCATACAATAGTTTATTTGATGCGTTTACTATAGTCGACTTTCACTGACAATATGGCTGACTGCAAAAGTTGTGCAGCAAGAAGGCCAAAAAAACGTTTGGGAGCGATTTGGGCTGGTCGTCCTATGTGATGACACAGTCACAGACTATTATCTGCTTTGACTGTGAGGCGTTGTACAAGTATGGTGGACATAAGACAGGTACATCAAACCTGATAGGGCATTCATGTCGTGGGTCAGTTCCACAGCCTAACTAGTCTGTCACACAAATGCCCTCAAATCAGCCCTTAGTATCAGCATTTCTGAAATATAAGGTGTCACTTATAAATTAGCGAATATTTTTGATCGTTGAGTGGGTGTGGATTGACTCCTGAGGAGTTGGGTGGGTGCGGGTGTTAAAGACCCTTGACCTACTGTATGCATCACCAGTAGGTAACATTCTGCTGGAGCTCCTTGAATGCTTTTGTTCCTAGTCCATCGGATTTACAGCTTTTACATGGTGTGTTAAAGTTTCAGCAATATAAGGCCGACCCAGCTGTGCTTTAGGGCAAACTCACCTATTCATGATCTGCATGGTGTGTTGCCATGGCAAAGCCGACCCAGCCGTGCATTAGGGCAAACTAACCTGTTCATCATGGAACTGCCTGGATGAACAGTAGTCCTGATGTTTTTATTCACTCATGCACATTGTTTGTGCATTTTAATAGTAATAAAATAATAGTAGAGTTTGAAGTTAACATGATGTAACAGGATAACTAGTGCCGCATGTGGTGTTATAATTAGCTGTCCTGGGGGTTTTACACTGTACTGACACAGACAGTGTCCTCTCAACTAGACACAAGACTATTTATTTACAAGGACAATTACGAATGGCACCTAGTGGTAGAATTATGCAAAATGTATGTGCTCTCTTCGCACTGAGCCCATACCAACCCATACTCTTACTCTTTAAGTTTGATACAACAAAGCCTTATTCACCCGCATTTCAGAATGTTTTATGAGTTGGCCCTGCCATAGACTCCGATGACATAAGAACTGTGGGGATCTTCTGTACCCACAAAGATGTGCATGCACAACTAATGGAAGTCTGTTTGTGTTTTTTTGCCTTAAATACTCAGTGGTGAAAAGGAAGAATGCAAACCAGATGCCGTCAGTGAGCACTTCACCCAGGGGGACCTCAAGCACATATTCCAGGTTTGTATGGAGCTATGTCATGCTGCACTGATATACACATTTCTGATGTTACAATACAGAGCAATAATAATCTGGTCTTATTCAAAACCTGGGCATTATAATACAAACTTAGCTGAGATTTGTTTTCAGTTGCTTGAGGAGAAGATAATTGACTTTCTGAAGAATGAGCTGAAGAGATTCAAGAAGATTTTGAATCCAGATTACAGAGAAAACTTTGAGGCTAAAGAGCAGGATGAGAGTGATGCCAGAGAAGGGGCTCTCAAGATTGCACTGCACTTCCTGAGGAACATGAAGCAGAAACATATCGCTGACAAACTGCAAGAAAGTAAGAAATGTTACTTTATTTGCAATTGCAATGGTTGTCACCAAGAAGCTACATTTCATAAACAGAACATTGCTGCAGTGAATGATGAAATGGATGTCTTTGCTGTTGATGGCTTGATAAACATAATTATTTTATTTTTGTGAATTAGATGAACATGATGTAGTTTGTCAAGCTGAGCTGAAGAGAAATATCAAAATTAAGTACCAGAGTGTGTTTGAAGGAATACCTAAGCAAGGGAGCTCTGCTCTGCTGGAAAAGATCTACACTGAGGTCTACATCACAGAGGGAGGAAGTGGGAAAGTAAATGAGGAGCATGAAGTCAGGCAGATTGAGTCCATATCCAAGAGACCAGCTGGACAGGAGACACCAATCAAATGCAGAGACATCTTTCAGCCCTTACCTGGCCAAGACAAACCAATCAGAAGTGTCATCATGAAGGGAGTAGCTGGAATTGGCAAAACTGTCTCAGTTCAAAAGTACATCCTGGACTGGGCTGAAGGAAAAGAAAACCAGGATATCCACTTCATATTTCCACTGCCTTTTCGGGAGCTCAACCCCATGAAAGAAAATCATCTCTCTTTGATGGATCTTCTCCAAACCTTTTTCTCAGAAACGAAGCAGTTAACTTTTCTCAGCCAGGGGAAGTACAAAGTGTTGTTCATCTTTGATGGTCTGGATGAATGCAGACTCCAACTAGACTTTCAGAAAAATGACATTTTGACTGAAGTGACAACAGCCACTTCATTGGATGTACTCCTGACAAATCTCATCAAGGGTAACCTGCTTCCCCCTTCTCTCCTTTGGATCACTTCTCGACCAGCAGCAGCCAATCAAATTCCTCCGCAGAATGTTGACCGGGTCACAGAAGTACAAGGATTCAGTGACCTTCAGAAAGAGGAATACTTCAGGAAGAGAACATGTGATCAGACTCTTGCCAACAAAGTCATTTCTCACATTAATTTATCAAAAAGCCTCCACATTATGTGCCACATACCAGTGTTCTGCTGGATTGCTGCTACTGTGCTTGAACTTCTTCTGAAGAATGAAAGAGGTAAGGAAGTTCCAAAGACTTTGACCGAGATGTACACATATTTCCTCGTTTTTCAAACCAAACAGAAGAGTCTAAAGTTTGATGGAGTATATGACATGGAACCTCAGTGGAACCGGGCTAGTCTCCTTGCTCTTGGAAAGTTGGCCTACAACCAGCTGGAGAAGGGTAACCTGATCTTTTATGAAGACGACCTGAGAGAGAGTGGTATTGATGTCAAAGAGGCAGTAGTACACTGTGGCATTTGCACCCAGATTTTTCGAGAAGAGTCAGGCCTTCACCTGGAGAAGTTGTACTGTTTTGTTCATCTGAGCATCCAGGAGTACCTTGCAGCGTTGTATGTGATCCTGATGTTAGCTGAGGGGAAAGATCTCATGTCCCCACAGCAACCCCCCAGAACAGTGTTTCAGCTTCTGAAATGGCAAACAACGGAGACATCTATGACCACCTTACAGAAGAGTGCTGTGGAGAAAGCTTTGGAACATGAAGATGGGCGCTTTGATCTGTTCCTCCGTTTCCTTCTTGGGCTCTCTCTGGAATCCAACCAGAGACTCTTAAGAGGTCTGATGAAGACAGTACAACATGAAAGCAAAGAGCAAATAGCCAGATACATAAAGACAAAGATCAGGGAGATACCATCATCAGAAAGAGTTCTCAACCTCTTCCACTGTCTGAATGAAGTCAATGATCACTCCTTAGTGAAGGAGGTCCAGAGCTTTCTAAGTGCAGGGACACTTTCAGCAGCCAAACTCTCATCCAGCCAGTGGTCAGCTCTTGTGTTTGTGCTTCTGACATCAGAAGAAAGGCTGGATGTGTTTGATTTGAAGAAGTACAGCAGGTCTGATGAATGTCTCATAAGGCTGCAGCCAGTAGTGGAGGAATCCCAAAAGGCTCTGTAAGTAGGATAGCAATACTAATGGGCAGTACATATGGGCACACATATGGTACATGGGCACACATATGGTATCAATGTCTTTTCTCAAGAGTCTGTTAACTGGTGGAATATTTTCCTCTTAAGGCTCAACAGTTGTGGGCTCACTGAGAGGAGCTGTGCAGGTCTGGCATCTGTCCTCACCAAAGCATCTTCAAAGCTGAAATATCTGGACCTCAATGGCAACAGTATTGGAGATAATGGTGTCCAAGAGTTGTGTAGGGGATTGGGTAGCCCAAACTGTGCACTGGAGACACTCAGGTAAGACATTTCAGTATTCCTCAATAAGACATTTCAGTATTCCTTAATGAGACATTTCAGTATTCCTTGATAAGACACATCATACAGCAGTGATGTTATCCAGTGTGGGGGGGTCTTCACATAGCAGTGATGTTGTCTATTAGGGGGTGTATAACTTAATGATACGTGGAAATCTACATATTGTGTGTTTTCTGGTGCATTGACTAAATAATCATTTCCTTTCAGGCTCTCTGACTGTAGTATCACAGAGAAGGGCTACGCTAGTCTGGCTTCAGCCCTGAGGTTAAATCCCAAACACCTGAGAGAGCTTGATCTCAGTGGAAATGATCCAGGGAAAAATGGAGTCAAACTGATTATAGACTTGAAAGAGGATCCACAGTTTACACTGGGAAATGTCCAGTAAGTATATTTCTGGAAGAGCAGTGGACAGTCCAGTTGTGTATCAAAGATGGTCAAATGCTTCATATGGATATACACTATATTGCCAAAAGTATTGGGTCACTCGCCTTGACCCTCTAATGGCTTCAGCGACATCCCATTCTTAATCTATAGAGTTTAATATGACATTTGTCCACCCTTTGCAGCTATAAAGATTCAAGGCTTTCCATAAGGTTTAGGAGCGTGTTTATGGGAATTTTTGGTCATTCTACCAGAATTGCATTTGTAAGGTCACACACTGATGTTGGATGAGGAGACTGGCTCTCAGGATCCGCTCGAATCCATCCCAAAGGTGTTCTACCAGGTTGAGGTCAGCACTCTGTGCAGGCCAGTCAAACTCATCCACACCAAACTCTGAAATCAATGTTTTTATGGACCTTGCTTTGTGCACTGGTGCACAGTCATGTTGGAACAGGAAGTGGCCATCCAAACTGTTACCACAAAGTTTGGAGCATGGAATTATCCAAAATCTCTTGGTTAATGCTGTAGCATTCAGAGTTCCTTTCACTGGAACTAAGGGGCCGAGCCCAGCTTGGGATGGACCCTTCCTGATCCAACATGACTGTGCACCAGTGCACAAAGCAAGGTCCATAAAGAAAGAGGATGACAGAGTTTTGTGTGGTTGAACTTGACTGGCCTACACTTCACCTCAACCCAACACCTCAACCCAACAGAACACCTTCAGGATGAATTAGAGCAGAATCTGAGAGACTCCTCTTCCAACATCAGTGTGTGACCTCACAAATGCGCTTCTGGAAGAATAGTCAAAAATCCCCATGAACACACTGCTAAACTTTATGGAAAGCCTTCCCAGAAAAGTTGAAGCTGTTATTGCTGCGTAGAGTGGACTGACATCATATTAAACCCTATGGATTAAGAATGGGATGTAACTGAAGTTCATAAGTGAATCAAGGCAGGTGACCCAACACTTTTGCCAGTATAGTGTATTTCATCAAGCTGGTGAAGTTTCAGACTGCTTGCAGTTGATTTTGTTGTGGTGGAGACACCTTCTGTAGAGATTCAGTTGGTCTGTAATGAATATGATATTTGAAGAGTCAAGATGAGCTTAGGTCCTGCAGAGAAAACTGAATCTGTGAGATTCAAAGCTGCAGCACCAGGCCAAACAGATAGAATAATAACACACATAAATGTGTAGCAATGCACCATTCAATTCATGAGTTGGAATTTGAATTGAATTGGCCCCACCCCACAGGAAGTTGAATTTGAATTGAAATTGGAATGACAGGAAGTGGAATTCAATTCACGGCAATTAAAAACAATTCCACAGTCACTTAACAGGAAGAATGTGTTGAATTTAACATACATTCAGTTCAGGAAAAATTACATTGGAAATGTCATTGATTACTGTTTTCAATTATAAGTTGTGTGTTTGTTGAGATCATATCTGACATATTTTGTGAAACTTCATTATTAACTCATTGAGTGCCAACAACGTAATATTGCGTTTTTAGCTCCCATGCGTAGAGTGCCAACAACGCAATATTGCGTTTTTCGCTTTTTTTTTTAATTACGAAACTAGACACTCTAACTCACCTTATGTGTGATTTTTGGAAGTCTATCATGAAGAGAACTGAAGTAGATGACGATCAAAAACTACAAATGAAATCCTACAATCCGTAAATGTACGTCTGTCTTAAGTGGCTTATATCTCCGTTTCTAGAGGAACAACGGGGATTTTGATGAAAACTAGCCACTGTTTAGCTTGCGAATTCTCAGGACTGGAGACACGTAGAGATAAACGGTTTTCACCCACTGAGAGCTCAGAGTCTTACGTTTCAAATGAGCCATAGTATATGTCCATAACTATAACATAGAATACGCTGTGGCTCTACAAAAATAGTCAACAACGATCTAGCTTGCCGGCACTCTGGGACATAGCTTCCAAAAACAATGCGGCATTCAATGAGTTAAACACTGCAAAAGTAAAAGGTACTCAAAACAAGTGAAATGATCTGTCCATGCAGCAAGATAATTTCACTTGACAAGATTTTGTGAATTAAGATAAATAACAAATCTAAATCTAGAAATAAGCATGTCTACAGAGGTATTTGGAAACTTAACATAAGTTGAAATTGCTGGTTTTAAGATCACATTCAGATTACTTATAAATATGCTTTTTACATCCCCAAAATAAGTAAAATATACTTAATATAAGCATACAAGATGCTGGTTGTAAAATGAGGTTACTTAAATTTAAACTTTTTACAGCCTCAGAAAAGTCTAGAACTTTATATTTAAAGTTGTTACAGCCTCAGAATGAGTTCAATATATTATAAATATAAGCATATACTGCTTTTTTAAGATGATATCTTCAATCTGTTGCGTTTTGTATCCTTCTGATGATTACAGGGCTCCTATAATCACAGCTGAGATCGCTACTCAGGGTGTGTGCATATATCCTTTTAGACTGTGAGGCTCTCACTTTGCTAAGAGGGGGGTGTGGGTGCCACCGTCTTTAGACCAGGCGAGGCTCTCACCTTGCTAAAGACTAAGTACTTCCCCTTTTCGACTCTGCGAGGCTCTCGCTTGCGAAAAAGGGGAAGTATATATCAGTGTCGTGTCTTTTGCAAAGGCCCCTTTTCAATGGGTTTAGGATGCACGAAAGGACTGATACATGAATCAAAATCCTTAATCAGGAGTTCAGGGTCAACAAGTAAATATTATACAGGAGGCTCTCCATATATCTATTTCATGTTAACCCTATTACCTGCAATCGTGCTTGTAATTATGTGATTCTCTTGTTATAGTGGGACTGGGCTATTTACTGCATAAACTAATCTGTGACAATGATTTCTAAAAGTCTTCCTCCTGTTACAAAGGCTGTCGCCTGTCAATGGAGTGACAAAGGGGACCTATTCCTCGTGGTCACAGAAAGATTCATATATAACTGTTCTAGTGACGGACTTCTATGATATAGAAGACAACTGGTCAATCTTATTTGGGATTGGGAATTCAGATAATATTTTCCTCCTCCGACGAGGGTGAATAGTTGGGGTTAAGGGGGTCCTAGGTTCCTAATTGTAAGTTGTGTAACACAGCTGGGGGAAACAGTTTCTCTTATCCCACCGGAAACATGCAACAAACTTAATCTAATTCTATTGACAGGGCCAAGTGATTCAAGATGGGCTTTTTTAGGACAAATCTGTATAGCACTCATGGCATATAACAGATCTAAGAGATAATTTGTATTCCATTTTTACATACATTAGTTACTAAAAAAAAACAGATTTCCGTATCTTTGCTTGTGTGATGTGCATTTGGACCTTGTAAAGGCCCCCGAACCTTATTCTTTACAGAAACACGCCCGCTAAATAAAGTCCGGTTGGTTTTGTGACCGCATCGGTGCATAGGACCTTCCTTCCTAAATACACAGCTGAGTTCGCTACTCCAGTGTATGTCAGTGCATTGCGCAGTAAGTGTTTGCCCATTAACAGTGTCTTAGAAAGTAAGCCCTCAAACGGACAATCTTACCAGCTTCCTGCCTGGTCTCCTCTGTAGGCGTGCGCCTCTTGCAAGAAGTTCAGCATTCTCGTTGACACAGGGGAGGCAAAAGAAAACTCGAAGAAGGACTCTGCTGCCTTTTAACAGAATCCCTAACCAAGGGTTAGGGCTCTGACTTTATTGAATAAAAAAAATCTTCTTGCGCTCAGTTGACAAAGTCCAGAAGAGGTGATGGAGAGCGCTTGTGTGTGTCTGCCCCAGTCCCGGGACACTTTTTATATTTGCCCAGCTGAACCTGAATCTATCACTGGTATTACAGTCAGCTGATTGGCTATTTGTTGTTCCTCTTTCTGGTAGCTACCCTCAACTCTTCATACTTAAAATACTGACACAGCACACTGATGTTGCCCATACATGGCTCTACGCTGAAACTATTAAACTTAAAACTCTAACACAGCATTCAGATGTAACCCATATATGGGCCTAAGCAGGAACTACCAAACTTACAACTCTAACACAGCATTACTCTATAAGCCTGACTAAAACACTTTAAGGGCTAAACAATTGTGCTCTAAAGGATTAAGCAAAACACATTCTAAAGCTAAACAAAACCACACTTTAAGCTTTTAGTAAA
This sequence comes from Sardina pilchardus, assembly GCF_963854185.1. Classification (NCBI taxonomy): domain Eukaryota; kingdom Metazoa; phylum Chordata; class Actinopteri; order Clupeiformes; family Clupeidae; genus Sardina; species Sardina pilchardus. Next base: position 27,519,952 of record NC_085009.1, read on the forward strand.
AACACACTTCTACTCTAAGTAAATATTCTTTTCATACCAGTTATCTATCATTGCTGCATTAGCACATTTTTATTTGGTTTAGAGCAAGCTGGAATCAAGCAGTTATATTAAGACTTCTATCTAGTGAACTATCTCATATAATCTTTTGTCTTTTCCACGGTTCACATTTTCTGCCACTTTCTACAAATCTTAAATGTCATCTTAAATTAAGGCAAATTTTCTTGTTACTGAATCTTAAAACAAGCTTTAGTTTGATGAGAATTTGAGGGAGAGATGTAAAAGATCTCACTTTAACAGTATTTACTTCATTTTAAGATTTCATGCCTATTTGAGACAAATTTGTGCTATTTCTGCTTGATTTAAGATAGTGTAAAGTTGAACACTTAAAGTAAGAAATTACTCTCAAAACAATATAAATGATCTAACACTTCTAATCTATTTTTTTTATCTTGATAATAATTCAATTATTTGTAGTGTACCCTTAAATTATGTATATGAATTTATTTGAATTTCATTGAATTTCCATTCTACTTCCCTTAATTCAAATTCAAATTGTAATTCTGTATCCTGTATTTGTCCTGTATCCTGTTTTTTTTTCAAGAATTTCATTGGAATTTAGGAGTCATTCTCAATTCATTTCTGAATGTTGCACAAGCCTGCTGAAAACAGCACATGTAGCAGCTCATAATTTCATTATTACTCGATTGTCTCTCACCAAAGTATTTGTGTCTTTCTATGAACACATCATTGATGATTATGTCAGGTGAGATTAAAGGTTTGTTGTCCTCCTTATTTGTCCAGGTTCCTGAAGAGTAGTGCTGCTGAGGAAGCCTGTGCTGCTGTGGCTTCAGCTGTGGGTTCAAACCCCTTACTCATGACTGAGCTGGATCTGAGTGGACACATACCAGGAGCCTTGGGAGTGACTCAGCTGTGTGCTTTACTGCAGGATCCCCACTGCACACTGCAGAGCATATGGTTAGTGGATGTTGTTGCATTCACTTCACATAAAACAGCTGGGGTTAAAGGTGGTGTTGCTGTGATTTTGTTACAAAGTCAATCATTATTGTTTTCTTTATTACACCAACGTTAAACTGGAGAACTCTGAAAATAGACTATTCTCTGTCCTTACTTTTCCCACATAGAAGTGCACTTCTGTGAGATGTACACAGTGTTGTGTGTTCAGTACAGTGAGGCTGATTGATTGTAAGATGCTCTGATGTGTATAATCAATGATAATGCAGCTGTAGCAGCAGCTGTAAAGGGGGGTGAGTGATGAATCTCACTGAATGGAAATCCGATTTGTTTTCGTGAGATGACATCACATATTAAAAACTTCTGAATGTGCTACTTCACATCTTCAGTTAACAGTAGTCTTTGCAATATGTTCAAAACACACACGCAGTCGCACACTCTCACCCACACACACACACAAACACCCACCACTCGATTTTTCATTTAGTCACTTGCTTACACACACACACACATACACACACAAACACCACTGACTCACTCACTCACACTCGAATACACACACACACACACACACACACACACACACACACTCACTCACACACACACATTGACAGTAACGTTGATTGTCCAAAAAGAAATGAAGATTAAGCATTTCTCTTACTTCTCTCTACAGCCTGGATAACTGCAGTTTTGGAGAGGAAGGCTTCAGAGCTCTTGCATCAGCACTGAGATCAAACCCCTCACACATGAGAGAGCTGCAGCTGAGTAGGAATAAAGCAGGAGACTCAGGAGTGAAGCACCTTTCATCTCTTCTGGAGGATCCCAACTGTAAATTGGATAAACTAGTGTGAGTATCACAAGACCAAATACTGAGTTGATATCAGTGAATTTGACAGTGTGGTTTTCGGGGGTGGGTGGGGTTTTTATCATAACAACTTAGTGTACTTGGAAAACTACATATTGTGAAATCCTTTCCTTTCAGGCTCTCTGACTGCAGTATCACAGAGAAGGGCTACGCTAGTCTGGCTTCAGCCCTGAGGGTAAATCCCAAATACCTCAGAGAGCTTGATCTCAGAGGAAATGATCCAGGAACATCTGGAGTCAAACTGTTTTTAGACCTAAAGGAGGATTCACAGTGTGCACTGAGAAATGTCCAGTAAGTATATTTCTGGAAGAACAGTCGACAGTCCAGTTGTGTGTCAACGATTGTCAAAGGCTTCATATGGATATATTTCATCAAGCTGGTGAAGATTCAGACTGCTTGCAGTTGACTTTGTTGTGGTGGAGACAACTTCTGTAGAGATTCAGTTGGTCTGTAATGAATATGATATTTGAAGAGAAAATATGAGCTTAGGGCCTGCAGAGAAAACTGAACCTGTGAGATTTAAAGCTGCAGCACCGTGCCAAGCAGATAAAATAATGACACACACATAAAGGGTAGCAATACACCCTTTCTGGAAACAGGATAAGTAACAGGTCATCAATTCATTCAGGCAGATGCTATTTGCACCCAGGGTGCAAATTATGAACATTACTATTTACACCCGGGGTGTCTATAATGGCAGATGCTATTTGCACCCGGTATTTGTAAATAGCGATCACTGTTACACTGTTATTCATGCATAGGGCAAATAGCCATTGTTGCTATTTACACCCAGGTGTCCATAGTCAATAATACTATTTACACCCAGGTGTCCATAGTCAGTAATACTATTTACACCCAGATGTCCATAGTCAATAATACTATTTTGTTGTTACGTCACAGGGTGTAAATAGCTCAGCTATGTGGTCAAGGCTATTTGCACCAGGGGTGCAAAAACCAGGGGTGCAAATAGACACTCACATACTATTTACACCCGGGTGCAAATAATCAACAATACTATTTACACCCGGGTGCAAATAATCCACAATACTATTTACACCCGGGTGCAAATAATCAACATTACTGTTTACACCCGGGTGTGTCTAATCAACAATGCTATTTACACCCGATGTCTAACATCCATGTAGGCTACTTGTACACTGTCAATAGGCCTGTAGGCTATTTACCAGCTCTACAGTTTTTAGCTGTTTCGCCATGTCTGGGTAACTTACAGTATATGGAAGTGATTATACAAATATTAGGCTGATGAGTGGTCATGTGGTAGCTTGATCAAAGGCAAGCTAGTTCAGAGTTATTTTCTGAGTTGTCTTCAAGGCAGCGCTGCCACTGTTGACTTAAACTTCTACTCAACTGTACAAAACTGAAATAAAACTAGTTTATCTTTGACAGGTTCAAAAAGCACAAGCTCTTATTTGCCGCGAGGTAACGTCATCTAAGAAAAGAGAGAGTCGTTCGTACCATGAAAAAAAAGGCATCACCTATGCAGAGATTCGAACCATGAACCCCTGGGCCAAAGTCCGATCACATACCCACCACACTACAGCCCGTTCTGTTAAAGCGGGAGATATTGCATTTAAGTTGTGATTAATAGGTAACGGTAAACAAACTAATAGA
>NC_085009.1:27528420-27540920 GCF_963854185.1 Sardina pilchardus
TATTGGAGAGGAAGGCTTCAGAGCTCTTGCATCAGCACTGAGATCAAACCCCTCACACATGAGAGAGCTGCAGCTGAGTGAGAATAAAGCAGGAGACTCAGGAGTGAAGCATCTTTCTTCTCTTCTGGAGGATGCCAACTGTAAACTAGAGAAACTCCAGTGAGTATCACAAGACCAAATACTGAGTTGCTATCAGTGAATCTGACATTGTGTTTTGATCTCTTTGATCTCTTTTTCTCACTCAAACTGTGACTCAGTCACTCTGTCACTCACTTACACACTACAGTAGACTTGTAAAACTACATATTGTTTTCTGGTGCATTGACTAAATCCTTTGCTTCTAGGCTCTCTGACTGCAGTATCACAGAGAAGGGCTGTGCTAGTCTGGCTTCAGCCCTGAGGTTAAATCCCAAATACCTCAGAGAGCTTGATCTCAGAGGAAATGATCCAGGGAAATCTGGAGTCAAACTGCTTTTAGCCCTAAAGGAGGATCCACAGTGTGCACTGAGAAATGTCTGGTAAGTCTATTTCTGGAAGAACAGTTTACCGTCCAGTTGTGTGTCAATGATTATCAAAAGCTTCACATGGAGATATTATATTAAGATTGTGAAACTTCAGACTGTGTGCTATTGACTGTCTTGTGGTGGAACACCTTGTGTAGAGATTCAGTCTCTACTATCCAGACATGAACATGGTATTTGAAGAGACCAGATAAGATAAGGTCCTGCAGAGGAAACTGAACCTGTGAGATTTAAAGCTGTAACACTTTGCCAAGCAGATAAATGAATTACACACACACAGTGCTTGAAGTGGGCCGGAACGCAGCGGAACGCAGTTCCGGAACTTCTGTATTTTCGTCTTTTGAGTTCCGCCACTTTTTTCTGCGTTCCGGTACTTACTGAAACTGATCCGACGCAGTGACAGTCACAGTGGCCCGAGAATAGACAATATCACAAGACTCATGAAAGACTACATTACCCACGAGCCACAACAGTGCCCTATCACAGTGTTTCTCAATCTACCGGGCCGCGAGAAGATCACCATCGGGCCGCTGGCAAACCCTCTCTGCCCTCTTCAAGACGCACCATGCGGCCGCGGCCGCACCCATTCTTCTCGGTCATATTGCTGCGCTAGAAGATCGCACCGAAATAACAGGCATATCACATGAAACTGCATAACCTGACCTTTCCAATGGCACTAGCCGCTAGTTTCTATGATGAACGGTTCGCGAGATAATTGGCGTTGAAAAGTAGGCTACAGTTACCTACAAAAATGAATGGCACATGTAGTTCTGCGTCATACCCATTCTTCTCTGTGAAATATCTGACGATTTCGTTACTGCCCTATGGCAAACTACATATCAAAATAAACAGGAGATCCTACTGATTCCAATGCTCTGTGTAATTAGCAGTAATCACGAGAAATCCTTTTTGGAAATAACATCAAATGTCTGCATTGTTTCATATCTCTCCATATCCCCACTTCAAAATAATTTATTTTTCATATCAGCAGTTGTATTCAGATCCCTGTTTGTCATATAGCCTTGGCAGATGCTTGAAATGCCATTTCAGGACCCACAATAGTAATAGAAAGAACACTTAAAAGTCACACTTACCCACTTGTTCTGACTTTTGACCTAATCTCTGTTCTTGGCCAGTTATTGTTAATTAAATCAATGTAACAAGTACCTACAGCCTATTTCACAGTTTTCTTCTTCTGGGCCTTCAGCCCAAAGGTTTCTGGTTCTAGGGCCCTTAGCCCAGTATATTGTTAGGCCTACAGGTGGCTATCACACTCTGGTTCGTGTTGTTTTAATGGTTTTCATATTCCATTTGTGAATTAGAAAAACGTAAATTAGGCCTATAGGTTAGTGCTTGAAAAAAATATTAAATTAAAAAAGTTTTTCGACCAACACCTCCTAAAGACTTGATTTTTTTTCACCGTACAAATGTCAAATGTCGGAAATTAGAGTTCCTGCACTTATTTTTTCCCACTTCAAGCACTGCACACACACACATAAATGGGTAGCAATATGCCCTTGGACAGCATATGCAGTACAGTAGGTCATCATTTAATATTTACTGGATTGTCTGAATTGCCAAAGGTCTTTGAGTCTTTCTATGCCCACATCAGTGTAGTTCATGTCAGGTGAGATGAAAGGTGTGTTGTCCTCCTTATTTGTCCAGGTTCCTGAAGAGTAGTGCTGCTGAGGAAGCCTGTGCTGCTGTGGCTTCAGCTGTGGGTTCAAACCCCTTACTCATGACTGAGCTGGATCTGAGTGGACGCATACCAGGAGTCTTGGGAGTGACTCAGCTGTGTGCTTTACTGCAGGATCCCCACTGCACACTGCAGACATTACGGTAAGTGGATGTGGGTGCATTCACTTCACATGAAACAGCTGGGGTTAAAGGTGGTGTTGCTGATGTTGATACAAAATCAATCATCATTGTTTTCTTAATCACACCAACATAAATAGACTATTCCATGTCCTTTCTTTTGCCATATAGAAGTGAATTTTTTTGAGATGTACACAGTGTTGTGTGTTCACTACAGTGAGGCTGATTCATTGTAAGAGGCTCTGATGTGTATGATGCAGCTGTAGTAGCAGCTGTAAAGGGGGGTGAGTGATGAATCTGATGTGTATCAGTAATGATGCAGCTGTAGTAGCAGCTGTAAAGGGGGGTGAGTGATGAATCTGATGTGTATCAGTGATGATAATGCAGCTGTAGTAGCAGCTGTAAAGGGGGGTGAGTGATGAATCTGATGTGTATCAGTGATGATAATGCAGCTGTAGTAGCAGCTGTAAAGGGGGGTGAGTGATGAATCTGATGTGTATCAGTGATGATAATGCAGCTGTAGCAGCAGCTGTAAAGGGGGGTGAGTGATGAATCTGATGTGTATCAGTGATGATAATGCAGCTGTAGCAGCAGCTGTAAAGGGGGGTGAGTGATGAATCTGATGTGTATCAGTGATGATAATGCAGCTGTAGCAGCAGCTGTAAAGGGGGGTGAGTGATGAATCTGATGTGTATCAGTGATGATAATGCAGCTGTAGTAGCAGCTGTAAAGGGGGGTGAGTGATGAATCTGATGTGTATCAGTGATGATAATGCAGCTGTAGCAGCAGCTGTAAAGGGGGGTGAGTGATGAATCTGATGTGTATCAGTGATGATAATGCAGCTGTAGCAGCAGCTGTAAAGGGGGGTGAGTGATGAATCTGATGTGTATCAGTGATGATAATGCAGCTGTAGCAGCAGCTGTAAAGGGGGGTGAGTGATGAATCTGATGTGTATCAGTGATGATAATGCATCTGTAGCAGCAGCTGTAAAGGGGGGTGAGTGATGAATCTGATGTGTATCAGTGATGATAATGCAGCTGTAGCAGCAGCTGTAAAGGGGGGTGAGTGATGAATCTGATGTGTATCAGTGATGATAATGCATTTGTAGCAGAAGCTGTAAAGGGGGGTGAGTGATGAATCTGATGTGTATCAATGATGATAATGCAGCTGTAGCAGCAGCTGTAAAGGGGGGTGAGTGATGAATCTGATGTGTATCAATGATGATAATGCAGCTGTAGCAGCAGCTGTAAAGGGGGTGAGTGATGAATCTCACTGAATGGAAATAAGATTTGTTTTCATGAGATGACCTCACATTTAAAAAACTGCTGAATGTACAGTTCATGCTAATTAATTTCTTTGCTAGTAGTCTTTGCAATGCACACAGGGACATGCGTGCGTGCACACGCACGCACGCACGCGCGCACACACACACACACACACACACACACACGCACGCACGCACGCACACACACACACACACACACACACACACACACACACACACACACACACACACACACACACTCACACTCACAAAGATAAAATGGACAGTCAATCTTTAAAATGGACAGTCATCTTTAAAAAGGAAATGAAGATGAAACATTTCTCCTACTTCTCTCTACAGCCTGTATGACTGCAGTATTGGAGAGAAAGGCTTCAGAGCTCTTGCATCAGCACTGAGATCAAACCCCTCACACATGGGAGAGCTGCAGCTGAGTGGGAATAAAGCAGGAGACTCAGGAGTGAAGCATCTTTCTTCTCTTCTGGAGGATCCCAACTGTAAACTGGAGAAACTACAGTGAGTATCACAAGACCAAATACTGAGTTGCTATCAGTGAATCTGACATTGTGTTTTGATCTCTTTGATCTCTTTTTCTCACTCAAACTGTGACTCAGTCACTCTGTCACTCACTTACACACTACAGTAGACTTTTAAAACTACATATTGTTTTCTGGTGCTTTGACTAAATCCTTTGCTTCTAGGCTCTCTGACTGCAGTATCACGGAGAAGGGCTATGCTAGTCTGGCTTCAGCCCTGAGGTTAAATCCCAAATACCTCAGAGAGCTTGATCTCAGAGGAAATGATCCAGGGAAATCTGGAGTCAAACTGTTTTTAGACCTGAAGGAGGATCCACAGTGTACACTGAGAAACATCCAGTAAGTGTATGTCTGGAAGAACAGTTTACTGTCCAGTTGTGTGTGAATGATTATCAAAGGCTTCACATGGAGACATTTTATGAAGATGGTGAAACTTCAGACTGCGGGCCGTTATGATGGAAACACCTTCTGTAGAGATTCAGTCTCTACTAGCCAGACATGAACATGATATTTGAAGAGACCAGATAAGCTAAGATCCTGCAGAGAAAACTGGACCTGTGAGATTTAAAGCTGCAGCACCAGGCTGTAAAGGTTGAAAAAACAGTCCCAAAAGCGCTACACAAACACGTTGGACGTTCTCCCTTTACATGCGTGAAGAACGATGGATCAGTAGCCATGTGGAGTTAAATGATAATGTTATTAGGAATTCACCACGATGTATCTGACTCCATAAGATATATTGTACCTCTAATAAATTACCAAATAATGGTTTATTGTTTAACTATGGCAGAGAATGGAATGGCATTAGACTTTAGAGATATGCAAACTGAACCAGGAGAATTAACCATTTATTAGGCTTTGAGCCTTAGGTAAGAGTAAAGTATCAGTAATTATCCTTAAACAAAGCAACAAAGGAGAAAGTAAACTTAACCTCAAAACAAACAATAAACTTGGACTTAAACCTTAACAAGTTACCAAGTTACAATGCTACATACACCAGATAAAACAATATATCAAATAATGAAAATAACAAATCATAAGGAAATTAAAAGATAGGGAGAGAGAGAGAGAGAGAGAGAGAGAGAGAGAGAGCAGAATGACCTCCTTGCCCAGAGCTGAGAGAGAATCACTGCAAGAGTTTCTCTTTTCATTCATCCAGCCACCCCCAGCTCAGCAGGACTTCTTTTCCTGAAAGTGGGTGTGGCATCTAAAACTCTATAGCAGGGGTATTCAATTAAAATTCAAAGAGGTCCAGTTACTAAAATGTCCTCCCGGCAAAGGTCCGAATCTTAAATTGTCACTCAAAATAGTGTAGGCTACCCTGATGTTAATAAAATCAATAACGCGTGTATTTCTAGGCCTATTTAATTTATTGCTACAATTCAAGTGTTTTCAAAGTAATATGCTTGTAACATACCAAAAAGTCTTAACTTGAATGACACTTGAATGCAAAACAATACTGTAGTTGTCTTTACTAGGCCTACATTTCAAGAAAGTTAACAGACAACAGACACTGAATTATTCTGAATAGAATAAATATAAAGTGCAAGCACAACTTTGAGCAGCCTGAACTTAGGGCCTTCAAGTAGCCTAATGTAAAACATTCAGAATCTTTTGAATAAAATAAAAGTGGATCTTTAAGAAAAAAGAAAAAGAAAAAGTTCTTTGCATACTGCGTTCTATAGTTAGTACATTCTCTGCTAATAGTTCAGATTTATTTTCTTGTTGTTGAAGCTGGCAATGGGATCTGTAACGTTTCTGCAGCCGCATTAAGCACTCATTCACAGCTGTCCCATCGCTACATGCTGTCTTGTGTTGCACCAAAATCCACGAAATCTTTAACGAACACTAATTTGCCTGTAAATGCATGCGTGATCACACGAGTAGACCTGTCATAGTTTGCTTTCAATTTGATAATTATTATCCTACTCCGCCGAGGAGGAGAGTAGCCTATGTTTTCATCGGGGTTTGCGTTTGTTTGTCTGTTTGTTAGCTCTCGGAGTGCTTTTCAAGTTTTACTTGCCCTCACTGCGGACTTCTGCGCGTACAGTAGTAGGCTATCTTTCCTCAAACGACCCGTGTTTGATCTCATAGTGACGCTAACGTCGCCACAGTTTCACAGCGCATATTCACAGCAGAACGAACGTATTGATCCGTCCATTCATCTTTAAAAGTTCGGTTTTCACCATCTATTTTTTCTTATTTTTGAGCAAGCCATTTTCTCTCATCTGCTCTCTCTCCCGCTATAGGCCTATTCTCTGTTGCTGAAAGGTAAACAATCGAGTTGATTGGCTTGGCTACGGACGATGCTCTTTGATAATATTAGGCCGACAATTTCAACGGGTCCGGACAGAACCGTCACTGGGTCCGGACCCGGACCGCGGTCCGCCATTTGGTGATGCCTGCTCTATAGTGTATTTCTTAGTCTATAACTATGTACAAATACATTAGATTGCAATGAAACTGTGATTAGGCGGTTGCCCACATTACAAGTATTAATTTAAGACCAAACATGGATGTATTGCATTCACAACATCCATTTTACAGAGATTTCACAGGTGACCCTCTCCACTATATGCGGGAAAGACAAGCAAAGCTTTGTGGGGTGTCCAGCCAGAGCTAGCTAGGACAACAATGGGCTATCAGAAGCTCACACAGATGTAAATTAGCAGCAAAAGGCACTCAGCTCTCATCTGCCTCAAAGGAATCTGAAAACCTGGCTTACAGTTTCACCCGCTTGGCAACTGAGACACAAAGTTAACAGATTGTCAAAATTAAGGCCAGTCATCCATATTTACATATTTGTCCATAGTGTCCAAAGGAATCTCTCAGAGTAGTTTTGACATTAGTTGACCGAGCTTCTCCGGTCCGAAACAAGTTCTCAGGATCAGGGGAGCATTGATGCAGCGTGGAACATTCTTGTCTTCTTTGTGTAAAGGCAATCTGGAGTTGAGCAGAATCGTGAGAGTATCGTCTGTCTGCTGTAACATTAGAATATCAATAGTCTTTTGTTTTCCGATGAGTTGGGCATGTGTATAGGGAAAAGACAGGAAATAGAGAAAGAGCAAAACAAGCAAAGCAATATACAAATTTCAAAATAAATGGAATTAAACACATTCTGGTGTATCTCAAATTGAAAAAAAAATGTTACTTAAGATAAATCATCTTTGTTACTGGCATTATTTGCACACTGAATACAAATTTACCAAGAGAATCAAATCAAATAATCAAAGAATGTATATAAACTGATAGTGGTTAAAAGGAAGGCAAATGAGTTCATCCCAGCAGTTAAATTTCTTCAGTTTGAATCATTAATAGAAATTTCACTTGTGTGTGTATGTGCTTTATCACTTCTGGACATTCAACAATAGACTTAATATTTAGTTGGTATAAAAAATGTCGGCCACACAGTCAGCTGCACATGGGCCTCCTTTTGGCAGAGACATATACAGACAATCAAATTTCAGGTGGTAGTCATACTAATCAACAATCTACAACATTGCATTTCCCATTTTTCTTTTTTTTTATATATATATGGGCATTATTTGTTAGTCACGAGAGATCCAACCTAACATTCATTCAGCAGATACTCTTTGGTTCAGTGACCGTTCATTTGGTTTAACCGGTGAGTATAAAGAAAATCAAAAAGTGTGAAGAATAATCATGCTACTAGCATCTGCACAGTTAAATGCTTTCAAGCATCAATAAGTCTACGCAGTCACTATATATGAGCATACAACAAGCTAGCAAATACCATTATCTTCAAAGTAAATTAAAACACTGTCTGAATATCTGACTAACAAATTTCCCATCAGAGCACCTTGGGAGAACAATGCTACAGGTTGTTGCATGGAATTATCTGTGCTATTATTAGTATAGGTTAATGTTATCACGTTCAGTTTATAAAATATAAAATTCTGTCTTACCATGGTCTTGAATGGTTAGTCTGCATCATTACATTGTCCTTCAGTGAAAGCACACACACACACACACACACACACACACACACACACACACACACACACACACACACACAGCAATTTGCGTCTTAACACCTAGAACAATGGGGGGGTCTGGAGGCATGGGGGTTGTTAGGAGAAGCAAAGGTGTTAGATGATTGGACTGTGTTGGCGGTGATTTCGAAAGCCTGGTGACCAACATGTCTGCATCTCATGTTCTGATTTTCCACATGAGTTGCAGACAATGCTAGGGTCGTTTGCGTCCATGTGTTGGATAGCCTCCTTTTCGTAGTCTGTTTGTGCTGTTCCAGTGGTGTTTGGAGAGACGTCGTTGCTTGAGTCGGCTGTGAACGACAATTCTGACGAAGCAACAGAGTCTAACATTGCTTTGTTGGGGATAAGCACATATCTCGCATCAGAGAAAGGTTTCAATGACTGCGCCGTGTTCAAGAATGAATAAATGCAAAGAATGAGAAGTAATGGCCCCAGCCGTGGCGCAACTGGCTGGGGCACCTGCACCGCACGCCGGCGACCCGGGTTCGATTCTCGCCCCGTGGTCCTTTCCGGATCCCACCCCAGCTCTCTCCCACTCGCTTCCTGTCATTAGAGTGCATGAAAATGCACTCTACTGTTATCCGAATTATTCTTATTATTTATCATAGGTGATATTATTCTTCTAACGCTTTTTGTGCGTCCAATTCAGCTTCAACCGTCTAACGTAGAAACTTCATTCAAACTGCGCTGCGTAGGTCTTACTTAGGTGACTTCAGCTATGTATTTTTCAACTTTGTAACTTTTATACTTTTTGAACTATTAAATAAAAACTATAAAAAATTCCCCATAGACTTAACATTACATTATGACATCATAATAGGGCAATTAGAATCTTATGCCAGGTGGCCAGGGCCACCTGCAGCAGCTCTCTCTCTCTCTCAGGCTTTAAGCATACAATCTCATTAAGACTACAGATCCTGTTTCACTACTTCCTCTGTCCACAACTGTTTCAAAATAAAAGTCCTCGCTGCAATAATACACTATTAAATCATTTAACCATTGAAAATACTCAACTATTTAACTGTTCAACCATTCCAACTGTCAGTTATCATCAACTATGCCTCCAGTCAACTACATGAAACCTCCAGGTACCTAGCAACCAACATAGCAACCATTAAAATTAAGCTTTTATGACAGTTTCCATAGCAACCAACATGATTATACTACAGTAACTTCTTTATTTCTGATAGTGGCCATCATGGATACCCTAGCAACAAATGTTTCAAAATAAAAGTCCTCACTAGCAAGTTAGCTAGTTAGCATGGTTAGCATTGTTAGCATTTTTAGCATAACTGATAGAAATCATTAGCTAAATTAGCTAATCAACCTGCTTAGCATTGTTAGCAAAGTTAGCATAGTTAGCATTTTTAGCATAACTGCTAAAAATCATCAACTAAATTAGCTAATCAACCTCGTAACCATAGTTAGCATGGTTAGCATTGTTAGCATAGTTAGCATTTTTGCATAACTGCTAAAAATCATTAGCCAGGTTAGCTAATCTGGTAATCAGGTAAGCTAATTCAATTTTAAACAGTCTATCTTCGCACTATCAACTTTCAAAAACTATGAAACCACCATGTCTACCCTAGCAACACCTTAGTAACCATATCTACATGATTAATATGTACATTTTTGCAGTTTCATGCACTCGTAATTTCCTTGGAATTACATTCTCTAGTTCTCTCTACTGTCCTGTCCAATTAAAGGCATAAAAAGACCAAAAAATAACCTTAAAAAAAAAAAAAAAAAAAAAAAAAAGAATGAGAAGTAACAAGATAACACCGTCCATCATTGCATGTTTTGTTTGTAACGCATGTATTTCAATGAAAAATCGCCAGTTGCATATCCTCTATATCACTAGAGTAAGAAGTAATGCCTTCAGTTTCAACAATTTCAGCCATTTTCTGTCTTAATGTATTAAACAAAGATACACTGGATACACCACATCATTATTGTGCTCATTGCTACACAGGACTCAGTTGCATGTACATGAAGTGGCAACTAAAGCCATTATCAGCCATGAAAACTTTGGCTGAGCCAGCTAGCCAGCCACTAACTTCATCAGCCAGCCGTTATTCTCAAAGCAAATGGCTTCGGGGTCTATACATAACACACTATCCATTGCAAACATAGCCTATTTGAAACCGATCATTCCCCCTCCCCCATACACGTCTAACCAGTTCACGGAGGGGGGGAGATCGTTTTGCTACGTGTGGACATGATCTTAGGCTACAGACATTTTGTTGTTTGTTGTCTGTTTGTTGTTTACATGCAACTCGTGGAAGAATGCGCAATCATGTTTCATCGCATGCGCGTTTCAGAATGTTTGAATTCGCCAGCGTGCGTGTAGTTGTGTGAATAAAGAAGAATATAATAAGAATATCATTCTTTATTGATGCCTTGCTCAAAAGAATGCACTCTGCCTATGCACACTATGCACACTGAATTCACATAGAAGTTAGCTTAAATTGTAGAAACAATGGGCCTAGCCTATAGCTTTTTTTCAGCAGACATCGAAACATAGCCTACACATTCGCAAAACTTTCACCCCTCATTTTTAATTCGCCTATTTCTCGCGCCTATGCCTGCTTAGTAGCTGCTCTCTCCATCTCCCTCCCTCCGAGGTAGCTAGACCCTACACGATGCTTCAATGAATGAAAATTGTTGGTAGCCTGTAAAATGCGGCATGAAATCCTGGCTACTGTGTAATTGAAACCAGACTAGGTTAGGCTCTCTGTTCCAGGTCCGATCATTTTCGGCGGCGCGAACATAGCCTATAGGCTACCTTCTATTAAATGAATAGAAGTTAATTTGGGGAGTGAATTAGAACTAGCCACCCATTCATTTTAGAGCTTAGATTATCTGCCCAAACCCGAACTGCGGGTTACGGATCTCGAGAACACCGGTGTTGGGTCGACATTTTTCATCCTTCCCCTCCCGTCGGGTCAGGCTCCTAATCACAGAACGCGTATGCCTCCGTTTTAAAATAGTCTATAAATAACAATTCTAAGTAGCATACAATTACAAAATGTAAAAACGAAATATGAAAAATGAAATAGGCCTACTATGAAAAAGTTGAAAGTCAAGTTTGCTTAAAGTTTGTTCAAGAACTCTTCCAGAGTTTTACCTCATACAACACAAATCAACACAAATAAATGAACAGATAACTCAAACGTGCTGTATGTCATAATGAAACAACCACAGACTATCAACAACACGGTCTGACAAATTTATGACCAAACGATTTGATTCGTGCACGAAGCGCCATCTAGCGATCATTATGTGTAAGTAACAGCCTCCCAGTCTAAGGACTCAGCGGTCTTTTGACCGCCTCGCCGCGCTTTAAGTAGTTCACACCAGCACGACGCTTCTAGTAGGTCGTCAAAGCGGTCAAATGACCGGGGCGCAGCGCTTCTAGGTATAAGTGGGTCAGAACGGCACGGCGCTTCTAGTGTTAATTGCCCCTATTTTCAGATGAGATGTTATGAACTGCACCAAATTTCATGTGTATGATCAACCTGACACCCTCTGGGAGTATGCCAAGTTTTGTGGAATTTCATCCATGGGGGGCTATAAAATAAATGGATTTGTATGTACATTCAGGACTGTATATCCATCGGCCTGTAGATGGTGGTATTAACCCCCTGGGGATTTGAAAAACTGTTCCAAACACACATCTCAATCTCTGCTAGTTTGTATCCTAGAGACATATAAGTGACACCATTAGAAACCTTTAATCAACTAGTTTCCAAATATATATGTTTTAAAAGAGAATGGTTGCTCTGGGTGCAACAAACATACAAACATGCAGGAACACACACACACACACACACACACACACACACACACACACACACACACACACACACATAAATACACACACATACCTACACACACACACACGCACCAGCACATACGCACATGTACATAAAAAATTACACAAACACATGCACAAACAGCCTTACACACACACACACACACAGATGCACAGTGCACACACACACACACACACATATTTGAGTACGTTTTCTGAGATGCAGCACTGTGTGAGACCACCAGAGCTGAGAAGTGAGTGTGTGTGTGTGTGTGTGTGTTGTGCTATAGCCTGTGTGTGTGTGTGTGTGATGTACTATAGCCTGTGTGTATGTGTGTGTGTGTGTGTGGTTCGCGTTTCTGTGTGCCCATGTGTGTACAGTATATGTGTGTATGTGCATGTTCTGTGTGTATTCTGCGTGTGTTCTCTTTCTTTCTCTCTCTCTCTCTCTGTGTCTGTGTGTGTTCTGTGTTATCTGTGTGTACTGTATTATGTGTGTGTTCTCTCTTTCTCTCTCTC